>NC_058087.1:120370132-120670132 GCF_014858855.1 Bufo gargarizans | reverse complement strand
GGGTCTATGAGGGTATGATCATCCTCAATTAGGTAGTGTCCCTATAGTTTGGGGAGATAACATGACATACTACCAGCCGCGATGATCCATTCATCTGTGGGATTCAAATAATACCTGTGCGCGCCTTTCCTAGAGGGAACGCCCTTCCATCCTCGGCTCCGGCGTCTGACGTCACATGCGAGCGCCGCGTGCGATGTCAGACCCAGGCGCCGCGATCACATGGTACGGGCGGCCATGGTAACCACCCGCCCTGCCACAACTGCGCTATGGCCAGATGTGGGAGGGAGCTCCCTCCCTCTGTTAACAAGCATCGGCCGCTGCCACAGCACAGCACAGCAGCAGTCTGATGGGAGAGGGAGGAAGCTCCCTCCATCTCTTAACCCCTTCCACACAGCGGTCCCTATGGACCACAGCATGGAAGGGGTTAAATGGCGGACATTGATGCCAGCTGTATGCTGACACTCTGCTAATGGCTCGGCCATCCTAAAAATGGGGAAAGGAAGGGGGCGGTGGGTGGGTGATCGCGCGCATGTCCAACAGCCGCTTGGCCATCCTGAAATTAGGGGGGGGGCACATCAGGAGCTGCGGGGGGGAGTAATAAAATATTATATGTATATACATATATTTAACATACTTAACAAGGTTCTGATCCCCACAGTCACAGACTGTGGGGATCAGAAACTTTCAGACGGCATTAGGACCGCGTGATTGGCTAGTCTGTACAGACTAGTCAATCACAGCAATCGCCAGGCCAGGACCGCCCTCATTGGTCCGGGCCGGTTAGCTGAGATCCATGGCTGTGTGTAACGGACAAGGATAGTACTGTTCTATCAGGGGCTAGCTGTTCCATTCTGCAAAAAACTGAATGCACACATCAGTATTTTTTGTGGACCGCAAAATACTGAAAAAGTTATACGGTTGTGTGCAAGAGGCCTTAGGATGAGATTTTGGTTTTGTTGTTATTTTTCCTCCCAATGTAGCATTGCCAATATATGATGGGCAAAGTACCAGTGAAGCTAACAATTCCAATCTCACCTGTATTAATGAAACACCATTTGCCAATTAGCTGTTGGAGAAGTCATTAACACAGACATTCACTTACTGTACCTTTTCTCCCTAAACTGTGGATGATTTTTGAAAGTGCTCAATAAGAAACATGAACAAAAATCCAGAGTGTGTACATTAGAAATAGCAGTATTTCTGACTATCATACAATTTGTATCTAATCATTTATCCTATTTCTAAGGCTACTTTCACACTGGCGTTTCTGGGTCCGCTTGTGAGATCTGTTTCAGGGCTCTCACAAGCGGCCCAAAATGGATCAGTTCAGCCCCAATACATTCTGAATGGATAAGGATCCGGTCAGAATGCATCAGTTTGGCTGCGTTTGGTCTCCGTTCGGCTTTTGAGGCGGACACCAAAACCAGACGATGCAGAGCCAAACGGATCTGTCCTAAAATACAATGTAAGTCAATGGGGACGGATCCGTTTTCACTGACACAATATGGTGCAATTGAAAACGGATCCGTCCCCCATTGACTTTTAATGTAAGTCAGGACGGATCTGTTTTGACTTCGACTTTTTTTTTTTTAAAGAATAATGCAAACTGATCCGTTCTGAACGGATACAAGCGTTTGCATTATGGGTGCGGATCCATCTGTGCAGATACCAAACGGATCCGCACCTAACACAGGTGTGAAAGTAGCGTAATCCGATTTCCCTTCCAAAAGCTCCATATATACTGTAATTATCAGCTGTCTCTGAACTCAGCTTTACAGAGGGCAGAGACTAGCTGGTATTCTACCATAAAAAGCACACACAGAAAAGAGGAGACCCTACTCTCTATGTCTATTTAGCACACACCGGAGAAGCAGCAGCATGGTTAACATCAAGCAGCAGTGTACAGTGTTGTTGTGAATTCCGCACTGGGGTGAGACAGTAAAAAACCTTAATGGAACCTGCAGTAGTGTTTCTGTCTGTGACTCTCTCTTTCTGCAGCTGCTCCCTCCTCCTCCTCGCCACCTCTGTAGACCTGTATAGGCACTGAACACTGATACTTCATTGTATCTGAAAATCTGTCTTTTCCTTACCTCACTGAAGAAAGATTGTAGAAGTGAATTCTGAGAGAGTGATCAGTGCAGAAAGCAGAGGAGATGGGAGAACAAGTGGCTGATAACTGGGGAAGTAGCATTTTTCTTTAATAGGATATATTAAAAAGATTCATAACTTTCCATGTGATTTTGATTTATGCAGTTTGTTGAAAGAACAGTGATTTTTTAAAGAGGACTTCACAGTAAAAACAGAGCTTTCTGATCAAAAAAGGACTAAGGGTGCAGATTCAACATCACTCCACACTGCAGAAAGGATGGATTGGGAATCAATGCTAATTCAAGATGGCCGACTTAAAAATAATCTGTTTTTACTACGAGTATTATGACACTTTACACTCTATCATTAGCACATTCAGCAATGTAGATTCACATTAACTGTACCAAAGGTTAGGAAATTGTAGTTTTTGCACTCAATCTGGTGCTTGAGTCAGCAAATTGTGTTTGAATGTATTAATATAACAGTAGTTGACGATGTAACAGCATAGAAAATAACTTACGAAATGATAATTCCATTGTCAATAGAGAAGCTGTCTGAAGGTAAACCTGCAATGTTCCAAGCTCTAATTTTCACGGGCTCGCCTAATGTGCTGGTGAGAGAATAGTCTTCAGAACAGGGTATATTCTGGTGCTTGCACATTAGGCTCCATTCTTTTGTTTGCATCTGCAAGATCAAATATTGGGACAGTAAAAAAAATAAATGTAGACTATAACATCAAGTTTAGAAATGTAAGCTATACAATAAAAAATAGAAAGCACTTTCTGATCATACTACAAATGATAATTTATCACACTGTTTAATATTACACAGCTGAAGGCAAAGCAAAACTCAGAAGCTACACACACCAAAGCTCATCTGAAAAATGCAACACCACAGCCTGATGCAGGTCACACAGTGCACAATGCTGGCTATGGATGGGAAGAAGGTGCCCTCACTGCTAACTGATATTGGTAGAAGAGAAAATATGAATACTACTACTCTGAATATAAGAATTGGACAGAGAAAAAATGTAACTACTCTATCCAAACGTATCAATCTATATAAATGCTGAGACATTTTCAATACTGGTTGGCTGTAAGGTAATTTTAGAGTTAACATTAGGTCATTTCAGATCTGGGTAGATAACTGCTTGTATAAAATAAATCGGATTGGTGCAATCTCTTGAGGTGACTCAATGAGAAACCAGGGGAGTTGTTTTTGTATATTCATAATCCAAAAAAAAAGATAACTCAGTACTTACTATAGACATGGATATAATTTGATTATAGCACCAACTGGGATAATTTCATTTAATGTGTAATTACAGTATTAGGTGCCTGTCTATTCTTCATGCTCTCCTGGGTTGCTAATTAGCTATGTCTTTTCTAGGAGAAATATTGTATTATGCAGCTAATGCTGCTGATTTGGTTGCAGTTTGAAGTACACTCTCCAAAGCAATGGAAAGTATTGGAGGGCTCACCCACAACACTGTATAATGGTAGATGCTGGGTGATCCTGAGTGCACTCATTTATTCAGTAACCCCCAATGAATAAGGACTAAATAATACTAATATAAAATCAGGGCGTCCAGGCAATCTACTAACAATTTATCCCCTCTCCATGAGATTGCAACAATGGGGGCCGATGCTGACTGGTATGAATGATGAGATGGGCACTTATGTACATTGTCACTTGAGTCAACTATGAGTTTCCAAAGATACACAAGAGCATGCACTCCACTATCTTTGACAGTCCCATAATGGTGACCGGAGCGGTGGATATGCATGTGTCTCTGCTGCTCCATTCAAACAGGGGTACACAGGCACCTGTTTGCGTGATAAGCAGGAGCCACAGCAGTCGAATCCCTGATGTGGATAGGGGGTAGGATGCTGAATGGAGCAACAGCTTTAACCCTTTTGCTGTGGCGCTGGAGCAATGTGCAAACATGGCGCCCGCTCGCACGTGCAGCAGGCGTCATGGCCGGTGGGTCTCAGCTGTTTCAAACAGCAGAGATAGGAGGCTAATTACCGTGACCAGCATTAATGCTAATCGCGGTAGTTAAAGCCTTTAGATGCCATGATCAAGTGAGATCACGGCATCTGAAGGGTGAAAAACCCAGAAGCTCTGGTTTTTTCACCTTTATGTGCATCCTCTGTGGCCAATGAGGATACCGGCAATTGATTTCAATGCGCTGAGAAGTATTGCAGGATATCAAAGCCGCAATCGTAGGGTATTGAAGCCGCAGGCCCAAATAAGAAATTAGCAATTCTCAGTAAAAAATGGATGAAATACAAGCTTCATAACAAAAAAGGAAAAAGAAAAAATTAAAAATATAAACACAAAAAATATAAAAGTTTAAATCACCCCCCCTTCCTTAAAATCACCGCTACCAAAAACGCCCATACTATTAAAATATGAAAATATTTTTCCAATACGGCGAATGTTGTAACGAAAAAAAGGTCAAAATGGCCAATTTGCAATTTTTTCAATGCTTCTCTTACCCCAAAAAATTTAATAAAATGTGATCAAAAAGTCACACACACTCCAAAATGGTATTAAAAAAACTGCAGATTATCCTGCAAATAATGAGTCCCCACACAGCTCAGTAGATATAACTATAAGAAAAGTTATGGGGGTCAGAATATGGTGATGTAAAAAAATAAATAACATTTTCTCAAAGTTTAAAGAGGACCTTTCACCTCTCATGACCTGCCTATTTTAATAGCTTCATGCATTCCCCACGTACTAACAATTCTGGAACATATATTCTTATGGCTCTGTGTTATACCATTCCTTTATTATTTCTACTAGAGGTTATGAATGAATTGCTATTAGCCTTCAGTAAAGGTACAGAGGGGATGTAACCAGTTGGGCGGTGTACCTACACGGTCTGAAAATTGCAGCACTGATTGGATAGAGTGACTCTGTGCAGGCACACGCCCCCAACTTGTTACCACCCCTCTGTACCCTTACTGCAGACTGCTAGCAACTCATTCATTACTTCTAGTAGAAATAATAAAGGAATGGTGCAACATATAGAGCCATAAGAATATATGTTTCAGAATTGGTATTACATGGGGAATGCATGGAGCTATTTTGAACAGGAATGCGAGGATCGGTGAAAGGTCCTCTTTGAATTTATTTTTACTCTAGACAAAAAAAATATATACATATGTGGTATTGT
Source organism: Bufo gargarizans (assembly GCF_014858855.1). NCBI lineage: Eukaryota > Metazoa > Chordata > Amphibia > Anura > Bufonidae > Bufo > Bufo gargarizans. Next base: position 120,664,860 of record NC_058087.1, on the reverse strand, counting down.
TGTAATGAAGAATGAAGGGCACAGGTCAGTTATGCATCAAACGGAATGCCGTGGGAACAAAACACGTAAAACAGTGGAGGAATTGCGTTTTTTTCCAACTCTGCTGCATTTGGAATTTGTTTCCCACATCCCACTACATTCTATGCCAAATTAAATGGTGGCACTAGAAAGCACAACTTGTCCCACAAAAAATAAGCCCTCATACAGCTATGTGAATGTAAAAAAAAAAAAAGTAATGGCTCAAAGAAGACAGGTTATCCTAAGGGTTAACTGAAATCTATTATATCATAAAAAAGTTGTTAATATGTGAAAATCTTACAAAATGTATTTGTATGTTGGTATATTGAATATGTCAACACAAATAACAAAGATCAAAAAACCATCCTCAAATAAAGTGTCTCCAACCGTATAAATCTTTTATAACATTAACCAGTTGCTGAGACAAGAGTCACTTAAATTTTATATAATTGCATATAATGCAAATAATAATGTGCCCACATAAAGGGTGATATATCCCTATAAATCACAGATAAACAAACAGTGAGTAAATACTATCAAATCCAGTCCAAAGGGATAAAAACATAAAAGAGTTTGCAACAAGGCATAAAAGTCAAGATTTATCAAAACTGGTGTAAAGGAAAACTGGCTTAGTTGCCCATAGCAACCAATTCGATTCAACCTTTCGTTTTCCAAAGGAGCTTTGAAAAATGAAAGGTGGAATCTGATTGGTTGCTATGGGCAACTAAGCCAGTTCTACTTTACACCAGTTTTGATAAATCTATCCCAATTAGTTTGGATATCTCAGGTAGCGTATTTGAATGGTGCAATCTAGATTGTTTATATACATTATCTGACAAAAGTGGGTACACCCCTCACATTTTTGTAAATATTTTATTATATCTTTTCATGGGAAAAGACTGAATGAAGATGACACTTTGATACAATGTAAAGTAGTCAGTGTACAGCTTGCATAACGGTGTAAATTTGGTGTGCCCTGAAAATACCTCAACACACAGTTGTGGCCACAACTTCGCAGACGGGGAAGGTTCCCATGGCAACAGGACGCCTTCTCAGGCATCCTGCAGTCCATGGTGCTGAACAGATCTGTGCAAAAGGCATAGATCTGTTCAGACAAAGTGTAAGTAAAATACAGTACAGTACATAATATATTGTACTGTACTGTATTATACAGACATCAGACCCACTGGATCTTCAAGAACCAAGTGGGTCTGGGTAAAAAAAAAAAGTAAAAATCAAAAAACACATTTATCACCAATTAAAAATGAAAAAAATAAAATTCCCTACACATGTTTGGTATCGCCGCGTCCGTAACAACCTGATCTATAAAAACGGTCATGTTACTTTGTGAACGGTGAACGCCATAAAAATAAAAAAAACTATGATGAAATTGAAATTTTGCCCACCTTACTTCCCAAAAAAGGTAATAAAAGTGATCAATAAAGTCACATGTACGCCAAAATTGTAACAATCAAACCGTCATCTCATCCCGCAAAAATCATACCCAACCCAAGATAATCGCCAAAAAACTGAAAAAACTATGGCTCTTAGACTATGGAAACAGTAAAACATGATTTTTTTTGTTTCAAAAATGAAATCATTGTGTAAAACTTACATAAATAAAAAAAAGTATACATATTAGGTATCGCCGTGTCCGTATCGACCAGCTCTATAAAAATATCACATGAGTTAACCCCTCAGGTGACCACCGTAAAAAAATAAAAACGGTTTAAAAAAAGCCATTTTTTGTCATCTTACGTCATAAAAAGTGCAATAGCAAGCGATCATAAAGTCATATGCACCCCAAAATAGTGCCAATGAAAACAGCCATCTCATCCCGCAAAAAATTAGACCCTATTTAAGATAATCGCCCAAAAACTGAAAAAACTATGGCTCTTAGGCTATGGAGACACTAAAACTTTTTTGTTTTAAAAATGAAATCATTGTGTAAAACTTACATAAATAAATAAAATGTATATATATTAGGTATCGCCACATCCGTGACAACCTGCTATATAAAATTACAACATGATCTAACCTTTCAGATGAATGTTGTAAATAAAAAAATCTAAAAAACTGTGCCAAAAAAGCTATTTCTTGTTACCTTGCCGCACAAAAAGTGTAATATAGAGCAACCAAAAATCATACGTACCCTAAACTAGTACCAACAAAACTTCCACCCTATCCCGTAGTTTCTAAAATGGGGTCACTTTTTTGGAGTTTCTACTCTAGGGGTGCATCAGGGGGGCTTCAAATGGGACATGGTGTCAAAAAAAATCTGCCTTCCAAAAACCATATGCTATTCCTTTCCTTCTGTGCCCTGCCATGTGCCGGTACAGCGGTTTACAACCACATATGAGGTGTTTCTGTAAACTACAGAATCAGGGCCATAAATATTGAGTTTTGTTTGGCTGTTAACCCTTGCTTTGTTATTTGAAAAAAATATTAAAATGGAAAATCTGCCGAAAAAGTGAAATTTTGAAATTGTATCTCTATTTTCCATTAAATCTTGTGCAACATCTAAAGGGTTAAAGTTTGTAAAATCAGTTTTGAATGCCTTGAGGGGTGTAGTTTCTTAGATGGGGTCCCTTTTAGGGAGTTTCTACTCTAGGGGTGCATCAGGGGGGCTTCAAATGGGACATGGTGTAAATAAACCAGTCCAGCAAAATCTGCCTTCCAAAAACCAAACTGCGCACCTTTCACTCTACGCCCCGCTGTGTGGCCATACAGTAGTTTACGGCCACATATGGGGTGTTTCTGTAAACGGCAGAGTCAGGACAATAAAGATACAGTCTTGTTTGGCTGTTAACCCTTGCTTTGTTAGTGGAAAAAATGGGTTAAAATGGAAAATTAGGCAAAAAATAAATTAATTCTCAAATTTCATCCCCATTTGCCAATAACTCTTGTGCAACACCTAAAGGGTTAACGAAGTTTGTAAAATCAGTTTTGAATACCATGAGGGGTGTACTTTATAGAATGGGGTAATTTTTGGGTGGTTTCTATTATGTAAGCCTCGCAAAGTGAAATAATTCAAACATGAAGTAGACACATGGGGAATGTAAAGTCATCACAATTTTTGGGGGTATTACTATGTATTACAGAAGTAGAGACACTGAAACTTTGAAATTTGCAAATTTTTCCAAATTTTTGGTGAATTAGTTTTGGTGAATTAGTTTTTTAACTTCATTTTACTAGTGTCATGAAGTACAATATGTGATGAAAAAACTATCTCAGAATAGCCTGGATAAGTCAAAGCGTTTGAAAGTTATCACCACTTAAAGTGACACTGGTCAGATTTGAAAAATGGCCAAGTCCTTAAGGTGAAATAGGGCTGAGTCCTTAAGGGGTTAAGGACCAGGCCATTTTTTGCAAATCTGACCAGTGTCACTTTAAGTGGTAATAACTTTAAAACGCTTTGACTTATCCAGGCCATTCTGAGATATTTTTTTTTTGTCACATATTGTACTTCATGACACTGGTAAAATGAAGTAAAAATACAAAATTTAGCAAACATTTGTAAAAAATAGCAAATTTCCAAGTTTACATTTCTCTACTTCTATAATACATAGTAATACCTCCAAAAATAGTTATTACTTTACATTCCCCATATGTCTACTTCATGTTTGAATTATTTTGGGAATGATATTTTATTTTTGGGAAATGTTACAATGTTACAAGGCTTGAGCTGTTGCCAATAAGGGACATGTCAGGGCAACCATTGCTCCTTTAATCCACCTGGAGTGATTGTTATCGCTCTGCCATAGTCCAGCACCTGTGATTATTAGTGCAGTGAGAGTCTGCGCGCTGGCTCTCACTGTTTTGGAGTGGTGTTTGGTGAAATTCCTATACCAATACATCCCCTCGATACCTTTCACCCTGGGTTACACATCTTGAACCCTGTGGTGGAATGAGCCCCTTATGCTAGTAGCTTGTGAGACTACACTGGTAATCCAGATGGTGGTGCTATTTGGCATATATCAGTGTTTTCACAATTGTTATAGTCAGTTTTGCACATTACACTGACGGTTGACACCCCCTATTTCTTAATTAGACAATTAATAAAGACATTATTATTTTGTTTTAGCGCCTATCTTCATGTTATTTGCTCTATTGTATTTATAGGCGTATATTCAATATACCATTTCAATTTATTCCATGAAATGTTACAAGGCTTAGAAGTTTAGAAGCAAATCTTGAAAATTCAAAAACCCAATTTTTAGGGACCAGTTCAGGTCTGAAGTCACTTTGCGAGGCTTACATAATAAAAACCACGCAAAAATGACCCTATTCTAGAAACTACACCCCTCATGAAATTCAAAACTGATTTTACAAACATCGTTAACCCTTTAGGTGTTCCACAGGAATTAATGGAAATAGAGATACAATTTCAAAATTTCACATTTTTGGCAGATTTTCCATTTTAATAATTTTTTTTCAGTTACAAAGCAAGGGTTAACAGCCAAAGAAAACTCAATATTTATGGCACTGATTCTGTAGTTTACAGAAACACCCCATATGTGGTCGTAAACCGCTGTACGGGCAAACGGCAGGGCGCAGAAGGAAAAGAATGCCATACAGTTTTTGGAAGGCAGGTTTTGCTGGACTGTTTTTTTTTACACCATGTCCCATTTGAAGCCCCCCTGATGCACCCCTAGAGTAGAAACTTTACAAAAGTGACCCCATCTAAGAAACTACACCCCTCAAGGTATTCAAAACGGATTTTACAAACTTTGTTAACCCTTTAGATGTTCCACAAGAATTAATGGAAAATAGAGATACAATTTCAGAATTTAATTTTTTGGGCAAATTTTCCATTTTAATAAATTTTTTCTGGTAACAAAGCAAGGGTTAACAGCCAAACAAAACTCAATATTTATTGTCCAGATTCTGTAGTTTACAGAAACACCTCATATGTAGTCGTAAATTACTGTATGGGCACACGGCAGGGCGCAGAAGGAAAGGAATGCCATGGTTTTTGGAAGGCAGATTTTGCTGGACTGTTTTTTTTTACACCATGTCCCATTTGAAGCCCCCCCTGATGCACCCCTAGAGTAGAAACCCAAAAAAAGTGACCCCATTTTAGAAACTACGGGATAGGGTGGAAGTTTTTTGGGCACTAGTTTAGGGTACATATGATTTTTGGTTGCTGTATATTACACTTTTTGTGAGGCAAGATAACAAGAAATAGCTGTTTTGGCACAGTTTTAATTTTTTTGCTATTTACAACATTCATCTGACAGGTTAGATCATGTGGTATTTTTATAGACTAGGTTGTCACGGACGTGGCGATACCTAAAATGTATACTTTTTTTTAATGTAAGTTTTACACAATGATTTCATTTTTGAAGCAAAAAATAAATCATGTTTTAGTGTTTCCATAGTCTGAGAGCCATAATTTTTTCAGTTTTTGGGCGATTACCTTGGGTAGGGTATGATTTTTGTGGAATGAGATGGCAGTTTTATTGGCACTATTTTGGGGTGCGTGTGACTTTTTGATCGCTTGCTGTTGTAGTTTTTGTGATGTAAGGTGACCAAAAAATAGTTTATTTAGCACAGTTTTTTATTTTTTATGGTGTTCATCTGAGAGGTTAGGTCATGTGATTTGTTTATAGAGCCGGTCCATACGGACGCGGCGATACCTAATATGCCAATAATATACCAATATTTTTTAACTTTATTTGGGGAAAATGACATTTTTGTTTATTTTTAAGTACCAGGACATAAGGGCCTACCTGTACGCCCGGTGTCCTGAAGAGGTTAAAGCCCGATATATGTAAAAAACGTCATCTGCCCAGACAAACAAGCGTGTTAGTATCAAGCGTGCAGCACACAGAGACAAAGCCTACGGCACTGGGATGGCCAATTCGCAAAAAGCTGGTTTTCTAGTATGTGGGCGTAGCGAATCCTGGGTAACTTTTATTTCCGCCTGTATTTCCATAAGTGTCTGTTGTTCATGTTTAATAATTAATTGCATCCACTTAATTGAACAAATTGAAAGATTCTGTGGGTGGGTAGACTTCCTCCTTCAACCCCTTGTTCCATCTATCCCAGGTTATATAAAGGATACCAGAAGAGTTTTGAAATCTTTCGCTGATTTTCATTGGAATAGTGGTTATATTTGGATTACTGCGGACGTAGTCTCCAAGTATACCAATATACCACATGATCAAGCAGTGATAGCCCTTCAATGGTTCCTTCAGGTATATAGCAATTATACACGGACACTCCAGGAATTTATCTGCATATCTGTGGATTTCCTTATGAAACATATTTTTTTTGTGTTTAATGATCAATTTTATTTATACGTTTATGGAGTGTTGATAGATAATATCTATATGGCGTGGTGGGAAAAACAGTTTCTGTTTGTTGATTCTAACACTTACTTCCATGACATTAAATGGTATGTAAGATATATTGATGACTTGTTTGTCTGGGCAGATGATGTTTCACATATATCGGGCTTTAAAAACTCTCTTAACAGTTGTGTAAGTTCCCTTTCCTTTAGCCTACATTTTGATGCTGGTTCCATCGCCTTTTTGGATCTTAGGTTGACAGTTGATGATTTAAACTCAAGAGTACCCTCCATAACCTATAGAAAGGAGACAGCAGGTAATACTACACTTCTGGCAACATCTTGCCATCCACCCCATGTCACATGCAATATACCTAAGGGGGAAATAATTAGGGCGAGACGGAACTGTTCTGACAAGAATACCTTCCTAGTGGAGGCAGAGAGCATCAAAAAGAGATTATGCCTAAGAACATATACCGCACAGTCTATACAGGGGGCGATAGATCGAATACTCCCCCTAGATAGACGCTCTCTAGTTTTTTCTAATGAGATATCATCAAAGAAACAAAAGAAACAATGGGGGATGGATTCTAAGTACAGTCAAGTTATTTTTGTCACACAACATAGCGAAGAATATCTGGATATATGTGAGATCATAAAACGGCACTTTCCTGTTCTGAACTTTGACAGAGATTGGAGTGCAATAGTGGGAGATGGAATTAGATGTGTAGCCTGCAAAGCACCCAATCTGGGTCAAATATGTGGGATGCACATCCAACTCAATTAAAACAAGGGTAAGGAAACACATATCGGATATACTGCATCTAAAAACGCGAAATGCGTCTGCAGCAAGTGCACACTTTGCTGCTGTACATCACGGTAGTGTGTCTAGCCTGATCGTCCAGGGAATAGAAAGAGTCATTGCACCTGTGAGAAGAGGTGATCATAAAAGAAAGCTCCTAAGCTGCAAAGCCTTTTGGATATATGAGCTGGGAACTTGTTTTCTTACAGGTCTAGATAAAAGACACGACTTAATTTTACAATGCTAGTCGGAAATATACTGCCCTTCTTTATATCTATTTTTATTTATGTATAGGTTTATCTTTTAATATTTAGTCTTTTGCACATATGGGGTTAATATTGCTTTGGGAATTTGCATTGGGAATCACGTTGTTCCCACCCCGGGTAACCACGGGATCTAATCCTCTGTTTGGATTGGTCTAGTGGGGGTTTATCTGAAGTGGGATTTTAGGGTCCACTTGTCATGAGTAAGGACTGTAATTTCTGTGTCCAAAACGCGTAGATCGTGTACCACTCTCCTGTGCATGAAGATTTTACCGCTGGAATAAAGCATCTATTTTGGAAGCTGGGCTTTTCGCCTATCTTCACTAATAAATCATCACCCCTAATAATTAATCAAGGTAGCATCACTCTTAATACATATAATACATCATTTCACATAAAAAAAAACTCATATAAAAACTCATATAAAAATACCCATAAAGTATTATAAAAGATGAAGAAAAAATAATAAAAATATATAAATATGTAACAGTTCAGTTCCCTAATTAGTATATTTTCTATTGTCCCATGATTTTATGTAAGTAGAAAAAACTAAAATAGTCCAAAAGTATAAAAATATAAATATCAAAAATAGTGTTAGTGACAAATAATAGAAAAAGTTAAAAAAAATTATACATTATAAAAAAAATTATAATTTTTTTTCTACTTTGTCTTATTTATGACTAACACTTTTTTATATTTATATTTTTTCACTTTTGTACTATATTTGGACTTTTTGACAAATATCTCTGGATTAATCACATGAATTATGAACTTTTGCTTCTATTCAGATAAAATCATGGGACAATAGAAAAGATGCTAATCAGGGAACTGAACTGTTACATATTTTTATTATTTCCTTTATAATATTTTATTGCTTTTTTTATATGAAATTATGTATTATATGTATTAAGAGTGATGCTACCTTGATGAATTATTAGGGTTGATGATTTATTAGTGGTACATACACTCACCTAAAGAATTATTAGGAACACCATACTAATACGGTGTTGGACCCCCTTTTGCCTTCAGAACTGCCTTAATTCTACGTGGCATTGATTCAATAAGGTGCTGATAGCATTCTTTAGAAATGTTGGCCCATATTGATAGGATAGCATCTTGCAGTTGATGGAGATTTGAGGGATGCACATCCAGGGCACGAAGCTCCCGTTCCACCACATCCCAAAGATGCTCTATTGGGTTGAGATCTGGTGACTGTGGGGGCCATATTAGTACAGCGAACTCATTGTCATGTTCAAGAAACCAATTTGAAATGATTCGAGCTTTGTGACATGGTGCATTATCCTGCTGGAAGTAGCCATCAGAGGATGGGTACATGGTGGTCATTAAGGGATGGACATGGTCAGAAACAATGCTCAGGTAGCCCGTGGCATTTAAACGATGGCCAATTGGCACTAAGAGGCCTAAAGTGTGCCCAGAAAACATCCCCCACACCATTACATCACCACCACCAGCCTGCACAGTGGTAACAAGGCATTATGGATACATGTTCTCATTCTGTTTACGCCAAATTCGGACTCTACCATTTGAATGTCTCAACAGAAATCGAGACTCATCAGACCAGGCAACATTTTTCCAGTCTTCAACAGTCCAATTTTGGTGAGCTCGTGCAAATTGTAGCCTCTTTCTCCTATTTGTAGTGGAGATGAGTGGTACCCGGTGGGGTCTTCTGCTGTTGTAGCCCACCTTTCTTTCCCATTCTGACATTCAGTTTGGAGTTCAGGAGATTGTCTTGCCCAGGACCACAACCCTACATGCATTGAAGCAACTGCCATGTGATTGGTTGACTAGATAATCGCATTAATGAGAAATAGAACAGGTGTTCCTAATAATTCTTTAGGTGAGTGTATATTTTCAGTTTTATTTGGATCCAAGTTTACATTTAATTAAAATATTCAGTATTTTAAATGTGGCTCCGAATGTTAAGAGTGCGCGTTAACTAATATATATCTTTAATGTTTTTGGGTGAGCCACCACATATACTTTACACTCAGCTTTATATATTAGATAATATGAGTTTTTTTAATGCAAACTATCAAGAAATAAAATTGAATGTATTATTACTATTCACCTTGATATCACAATACTAAAGAGAGTCTGTCACTTACCTGACCGGTTTTAAACCGATCACATAGTTCAGTGGGGCACACATGCATGACACAGACCTTACCTGTGTTTAGTTTTTTCAGATCCTCCAAACAATCAAAAATGTTGTTTTTCATGATATGCTAATGAGCCATCGCAAGTGCCCAGGGGCAGACAGTTTGTTGTGCCCAGATTCTTTTGCCTTACACATGCCCCTCAGTAAGCCTCAGTCAGCCCTGTGTCCCCTTTGCGCATCACCACTGGGCACAGGCACATGCAGTGTTTTGCCCACTGTGGACAGACGCACAGAGATATGCAGTTTGCATGCGCCAGTTACTGGTGCGAAATCTGCACATGTGCACTGCATATCTCTGTGCCTCTGCGCGAGTAAGGCAGGGGAACCTGGGAACCAGTCAGGTTGATCACAGACTCCCTTTAAAGGGCTTGTGCAGGACAGGTTATCAATATCTGATCGGCGGGGGTCCGACACCAGGCACCCCCGCCAATCAGTCCTTTGAAGAGGAGTAGGTGCTCCATGTGAGCGCTGCTTCCTCTTCATCACACTGCACGTCGTCTACTTTGCAGCTGTGGCACAGTGTAATAAGTACTTGCGCCATTCAAGTGAATGGAGTGAGTACTTGTAATTAAACTGTGCTGCCAAGACTTCTGAGATGATGGGCAGTGTAATGAAGAGGAAGTAGCACTCGCATGGAGCACCACCTCTTCTTCAATCAGCTGATCAGCGGGCGAGCCTGGTGTCGGACCCCCACTGATCAGATATTGATTACCTATTCTGAGGATAGGTCATCACTATATACTGCCTGCACAACCCTTATATTAACTTTTTGCTTTATGCATATTTACAAAATAAAGTTACATTAGAAGCCCTGTCTAATGCATTTGTAAATGGTTTCAGTGAGTACTGGTGATGCAATTTATAGCTATGCACTCAACTTCAGAATTATTGGTAACTTTCAAGAAACTGGTCAAAAACAATTATAAGGCTCTGTTCACATGTCGCGGGCCTCTTTCCTAGCCTCTGTTACAGATAAAAGGATGTATCTCTGTTTTTCCTATCAAAATGACAATGCCATATCAAAGCCCAAGAAATCCCATTATAACTGAAAAATCGAATGCAGTATCTCACATTCTAGCTTAAATTAGTTATCCAGAAAGGAAGGGTTCCCCCCTTCTCATTCTACTGTGCCCCTACAACTGGCATGGTTGCCGTGCGTGCTATTGTCAGCGGCAATGTGTTTTGGTTGCACCATTGTAGGTGCCTCCTCTTTTCTCCTGGGGCCTTCCCTGTCTGGTGCCGGAGGGGTTCATTATCTAGCTGGTGGGGATTTAGGTGTGTCCACAAGGTTTATATTGCCTGTGGCCTGTTGGCTGGTTGCAGTGCTGTGCTCCTGCCCAGCCTCTGCCATCTGCTCAGTGCTTGAGGGCCACCTTCTGGAAAATCAAGGTCTTTGGCAATGTGATCCTGATGTTTCCCTGTGTCCCCTTACCCTTCCTCACCTGTTTATGATGTTTTGCTTGTTGTATGTCATTTGGTGTTCAATGTCAGGTCTAGTTGGTGTTTGTAGTCCAGCATGGTAGTTTGACATTCCCCCTGCCTGTGCCTGCGGAAGCAGGCTCCATGGTTTCCCGGAGGTGTGAACCACAAGTCAGCAAGCTGTATGTGTTCCACTCAGTCACTGTGGAAGGCAAGTGGTGAATGTTCCAGCACGTGTCGATTGCGCTGGGCTCTAGTCTGCCTTTTTTTGTGTTTATGCTTGCGATCTGCACCTTCATTGTTGCTAGGCCTGTGGGAGACTCTGGTTCTTCCATGTCTTGGAGGAACCGGTTGTCTCTTTTTCCTTATATTACCATCAGGGATCATCAGGGCGAATTAGGGTCCAAGGTTCTGGGTATGAGCCTTCCCACCATCAGGGTTCGCTCATACAGTCAGGAGGTCAGGGATTGTATTTAGGGATGCATAGGAGGTGACCTGCTCCCTTATCCTGGCTTCCAGGCCTAGTGGCCTGGTCATTATAGACATTGTGCGGTGGGGTTTTTTCCCCCCACTCCCCACCGTGACAGTATGTTCCACAAGGGGGCCCTCACGGACAGGTGACACATCCAGAGAGGAGCAAAGCTCCTACTCATACAAAGGTAGACATACCAAAAACCTCAGGCTCACAACTCCAGTATAAGAAGAGTCATGAGGCCACACCCAGCTCCACCTTGCACACTCCATTAATCCCAAACAAACCAAAATGAGAAGGAACACCAGCCTTAAAGGGGAAGTGTAAGATCATGCCAACAATACATTGCCACCAGCAAAAAGCATGCATGGCAAAAGTGTCACGGTCCACTACCACAAGACCATGACAACCATGACAACAACACGATCAGAGGAGGTTTATGGTTGGTATGGTAGCCTGTGTCCACCAATGGCCCAAAAATGGAATAAAAAAAAGCTATTAAAAAGCTGTATATAACCCAAAATGGCACAAATTAAGATTTCAACTCAAAAAAATAAGGTCTCACGCAGGTCAAGTGACAAAAAAAGTCATGGATCTTATAACATGGCAATACAAAACCAAGTGGTTTCTCTTTTTTAACTGTGTAAAAGTAGTAAAACATAGTAAATACGTGTAATATACCATAAATTTGGCATTGCCATAATAATCCTGCCCTGCATAGTAAAATTAACATGTCATTTATACTGCACTGTGAACGCTAAATCCAACCCCCCACACACAAAATAAAAGCCATAAAATAGTTTTTGTTAGTATTTTTGCATCTCCCCATGAACTGATAAAAGCTGCCATTCAAAAATTCAATTCATCTCACAAACAATCCTTCATATGCTAAGGATTGTCGACCGTAATGGTCTTCTATTGGCTACTCCCCCCCCCCCCTTTGCCAGTTGTTTTGATCTGCGCAAAAGGGAGATGCAGCGGTGGCCATGCGGGGATCAGAAACGACGCAGGTGACGGGGAGCAGGGTAAGTATAATCTATATAAGAGTCCCCAGCATTGGCGGGGCATATTTTATCATTTGGATTACCCCTTTTAATGGAGTCTGTCACCTCCATATGGCCATATACAGTGCTTACATTGTCCTATAGCACACCTATACATGAATGTAATGGTACTTTTGTCTTTTTTTACACTTGCAGAAGCTGAAAAAACGAACTTTGATTCATATGCAAATGAGCACTCGCAAGTGCCAAGGGGTGGCGTTCACTTTGTTGGAGCCCAGGCTGCTCTGGCTTTTTTCATTGTTATTGGATATAGACGCGACGATATCCCAGTGCTCATTTGCTTCAGAAAAATTAAATATTGGTTAGTTTGGAGTTTTTTGGGAATGGAGTTATTGCTAGCATTCCGGGTTAAAGACGACCGGCAGTAGACCTGTAGTCTGCAGGCAGTGTCAATGTATTGGCGTTTATCATGTTGCAACTGGGCAGAAGGAAAACAAGGAGGAGAGAAAGTTGTGTTCTGTCCGTATATTCTGACGTGGCAACATTTTGTTACAGTATGTTTATATCATTTAACGTCAGATTGGGTACACTGTTGGTTATATTTTGATCATAGAATTGAAAGATAAAGAGTGGAGGAAAAGAAAAGATGAAAAAATAATCATGGATTTGATTAAGATGGAAAATAAAAATAACGATAAATATAAAAATAAAAATAAGAATAAAAAACATTAATAATTAAAAGATAAAAATTATAATTAAAATTAAAAAGGTTTTATATATATATATATATATATATATATATATATATATATATACGTATGTTAATTTGTATATGTAGAATTGTTTGGTATAAGAGGAAGTATGGATGGAAGTGGATGCATGAAAATACCTGTGTGAAAATTATATATCCATGGATATATATAGAATATATAAATATATCTAAAATATATATATAAAAACATACATATATAACCATATACATGTTTATAGTATGGTTTCTGAGATTTCATTAAGCCAATATGGTGCAAGGGTGTCCAGCTGATATATCCAGTACAGTTCTCTCTTCTGTAGAGTATTGAATCTATTAAAATAATTTTCTGGTATAAAGACAATTAGGGTTATGGTTAGGGGATGTTTTTCTTTTTCTATTGTTGACGCACAGTGTCTAGAGAGGCTGTGTTTGAGGTATTGTCTGCGTATGTTATATCTATGTTGGTTTACACGGTTATGTAGGGCCTGGGTCGTGCGTCCGACATACTGGAGGCCACATTTACACTCGATAAGGTATATCAGATAGCACGTTTAGCATGTCATATGATGTCTAATCATGAAGGTGGACCCATTTCTGTTTGAGGAAAAGTGTGTGCGGCTATGTGTGATAACCTTACAACATAGACAGGTTTTTATTCCGCATTTATTTGAAACTCCCTTTCCGGCCTGGCCTGTCCCTTTCTGAGGTTTTTTCATGTTGTTTTGGTTTGCTGGGGGCTGGCATGTTTTTCATAGTAGGGGCTCTTCTTGGTTGTGTTGGCAGGTATTTATCAAGGTAGGTGTCTTGTTGTAAAATATACCAATGTTTGGCTAATATTGAACGGATGGTTTTGTTAGATGTGTTATATTGGGTGATTACCCTTAGGTGCATTTCAGATTTTTGTTCATTCTTGTTTACTCTTTCTAGGCAGGTTTTTTGTGATATATGCGCAGTTTTTTCGCATGTGTCTTTTATTAATTTCTTGGGGTACCCTTTTTCGCTGAATCTTTTTTGTATTATTTTAGCCTGTAGGATAAAATCTTCCCTTTGTGTGCAGTTTTGTCTAATTTGTTTGTATTGGCTATAAGGGATATTCTGGAGCCATTTTTTGTGGTAGAAACTTGTGAAATGTATATAACTATTTGTGTCCACTGTTTTAAAATATGTTTTGGTTATGAGATGGTTGTTTACATTGTGATTGTAATATCAAGAAAGTCCATCTGTTTCTTGTTAAAATTTGGGGTGAAGGAGATTCCCCAATCTGTGGCGTTTAACTGGGTGCAGAAATCTAGGGCTTGCTCTTCATTACCATCCCAGATAATCTATATAGCTTTTGTAATAGACGATGTGTTTATTAGATTTTGATATGTTCGAAATGTATTCCTTTTCGAATTCGCCCATGAACAGATTAGCGAAAGACGGTGCCACTTTCGTCCCCATCGCGGTCCCCCTGCATTGGTGATATGTGGTGTTATTATAGATGAAGAAGTTATTTTCTAGAATGAATTTCAGGCTTTCTAGAAGGAAAGTTACCTGTGGTGGTTATAGTTTCTCATCATTTGATAGTACTCTATTTATGCATTTTATCCCTAGGTCGTGTTGTATATTAGAATATAGTGCAGTGACATCCATAGTAAAAAGAGCGTATGTGTCTTTGTATGGAATTTCGCTCAATTCTCGGGTTAGTTGGCAAGAGTCATGTAGATAACTGGGGAGTGAGCGGACATATGGTTGCAGGAATAGATCTAGGTAATGAGACAGGTTGCTGGTGGCTGATTTGGTGTTGGATATGATTGGTCTACCTGGAGGTTTTTCAGGATTTTTATGGATTTTTGGAAGGTGATAGATAGAAATATGGAATGCATTGGGATTTTGGTGTTCAGAAGTTTTTTCTTTCTTATTTATAAGATGTTGTTCATATGCACTTTTAATTCGGTTGGTCAGCTCTTTATTAAGAGCCGGGAAGGGTTTTTCTTGGACGGTTTGATAATAGGTTGGGTCTCTTAGGATGTTCTGTGTCTCATCCTCATAGTCTATATAATTTTGTAGGACGATGCCACCTCCCTTGTCAGATGGACGGATTATGATCTCATTATTGTCTTTTAGTTTTTCAGGGCAGTTTTTTCTTGTCTGTTTAGATTTTCTGTATACATGGATCTTTTTGTTTTTGCTGTCATCTTTTTTATGTCTGTTGATATAAGATCAAAGAAGGTTGGTATGAAATGTCCCTGGCTTTGCAGGGGGAAAAAATGTGACTTCGGGTGCACCTCCTGATGTATATATATCGAGGGGTCATGGGTTATTTCAGAATTTTGCACTGGGGTTTCTGTATTTTTTATATTTTTGGATTCGAAGTGCCTTTTAATTGTGAGATTTTTTCAGAATTTTTGTATGTCTATTTTAATTTTAATTTTTCATCTTAATCAAATCCATGATTATTTTTCATCTTTTCTTTTCCTCCACTCTTTATCTTTCAATTCTACGATCAAAATATAACCAACAGTGTACCCAATCTGACGTTAAAATATATAAACATACTGTAACAAAATGTTGCCACATCAGAATATACCGACAGAACACAACTTTCTCTCCTCCCTGTTTTCCTTCTGCCCAGTTGCAACATAATAAACGCCAATACATTGACACTGCCTGCAGACTACAGGTCTACTGCCGGTCATTTTTAACCCAGAATGCTAGCAATAACACCATTCCCCAAAAACGCCAAAACCAACCAATATTTCATTTTTCTGAAGCAAATGAGCACTGGGATATCATCGCGTGTATATCCAACTCTGCGACCTGTGGTACGCACCCCCCCCCCCCCCCCCCCCTGCTTTCGGGAATTGCAGGACCGGCGCACTGAGGCCAACACTACCTATTTCTAGATCCGTCCACAGACCACAGCCCGCGACCTGCAGTATACAGGTCCACTGCCGGTCGTCATAAAACCAGAATACTAGTAACAACACCATCCTCCCTGGATCCCTCTGACATCACCCACTCGAGTATCCATTAAAATAATAAAAGGATGCAGGCCGGCGCTATACCATGGGACAAACTGCGCAACCCCTACATAAAATAGACACCGCAACCCCTGCCCAATCTAACCAGTTCTCTCAAAAACAATCCCAAAGGATACACCTCTCATCCTCCTCAAGGATGTAAGTACCGGAATACTGCCGCGTCCACAAACAATGGTTCGACCCCGCTGCCTGTTAGTGCCAGCTCTGCACACTTATGAGAATATGATCCACCTCTAGATCCAGCAGCAGACCACAGTCCGCCACTTGCAGTAAGTTACAGCCCTACCCAGGATTGACCCCCCCCTGCTTTACCGTGCTGTCAGCAGCACAAGAAACATACAGCATGAGATCATGAAAAATAGGATACCCCGTACAACACTTTAATATGTAAAGACGGCCAGTACATATAAATACAATTCCACAATCACACAAACTGCATAGATAGCAATCAGCTACCATACAAAAACTATCTCTGCACTCCCGGTGACAGTCAGGCAGATGTGGGCGTTTTCTACCTAACATCACGAGTAGCGTCATACAGACCAGCTCCCCGCCCAGTAAACCACTGGCCTGCGCGCCAAAATACTGTTTAAAAGACGATGCTTTGACATGACTCAGTAAATACTTTTATTGTCCTGATGAAGAGGGCTGTGCGCCCTTGAAACGCGTTGACAAAAGAATAAATATCTACTTTCTTTTTTACAATATTACGCGAGAACCTGCCTCCTGTTTTCAGCACCGATAAAAAAGGTTCAGAAAAAAATACTACTTTTTATCTGCAAGAGAATAAGCGGGCATATGCAGAGGATGGGGTGGGGAAACAATGAAAAAGGCAGAGCAGCCTGGGCTCCAACACAGTGACCTTGCGAGTGCTCATTTGCAAATTAATTAAACTTTGTTTTTCCAGATTCTGCAAGTTTAAAGAAAATAACAAAGGTACCATTACATTCATGTATAGGTGTGCTTTAGGACAATGTAAGCACTGTATGTGGCCATATGGTGATGACAGACTCCCTTTAAAGTAATTACAAGGCAATACATTTTAAAATATGCAATCTTTAACCCATAGAATCCCAGCACAGTACATGTAAAAAAATTTAAAACGGTGGCAAAATACTTTTAGTTACCTTGCCTCATAAAAAGCCTGCTACTGAGCCATCAAAAATCATATGTGCCCCAAAATAGTACAAATTAGAGATGAGCGAATTTCTCTAAAATTCGATTTGGCCGGTTCGAGAAATTTTTTGAAAAAATTTGGCCCAATTATTTGTGGCGAATTGCGTTAAAAAACCGCTATTTCCTGGCTGCAGAGAGCCTGTATAGTGGTGTAGAACATTGTGCCTTGCAGTAACACGCACAGGGAGTCTGCTGTGCCAGTGAAATAATACTGTGAGTCAGTATGACATGCAGATGACAGGCTTCGCTCTTAGAATCATTGCACACTTCACTTATTTGGGCAATTACGGGGCCAAAACTGTGTGAACTCAGCCTTACAGGTCAATGTTAGCGTGAAGATAAAGCACACTCGTTTTACACACTCATCAGCTGATTCCACGTAGATGTTTACAGAACCTGTTCTATTAAACGCTTATACAAGTAGAGCCCCCTGGACAGAGTGGAGAGGGTGTTACCACTACGTTTGTGTTGATGTCGCTGATTATTTATAATTCCTCTGATCCATCAGAACAATAACCCCCAAAAAATGGATCCTGTCTGTTGAGCATTCGCCTTCACTCGGTCAGCATTTGGTCAGTAATCCATCAGTATTGCTAAAGCCCAAAAAAACAGGAGTGGATCCAAAACAGAAATGACACATGAATGGAATATTTGCATGTCTTATGTGTTTTCTACCCACTAGGGATCGACCGATTTTCGGATTTACCGATATTATCGGCCGATATTCAGGATTTTGAACGCTATCGGTATCGGCATTTATTTTGCCGATATTCCGATAGCGTATGGGGAACACAGATCGCGCTGCTGACAGCGCTCTCCGTGTTCCCTCAGCAGCAGCACAGGGGAGAAGGAGCAGTGTCTCCTCCCCCTGTGCTGCTGCTGCCGCCAATGAAAGGACAGGGGACAAGAGGAGGGGAGGAGCTATGGCCACTGCACCACCAATGAAGCTTAATCTCTCATTTATTCATATACAGGAGGCGGGAGCTGGCTGCGCAGGATCACATAGCCGGCTCCGGGCCTCTATGAGCTGTAGCTGCGATCTGCGGTAGTTAACTCCTCAGGTGCCGCGGATCGCAGCTACTGCTCATAGAGCTCGGGAGCCGGCTATGTGATCCTGCAGCCAGCTCCCGCCTCCTGTATATGAATAAATTAGAGATTAAGCTTCATTGGTGGCGCAGTGCGCCCCCCCCAAGCCCCCCAGTATTAGACATTGGTGGCGCAGTGCGCCCCCTCTCCCCCCCAGTATTAAGCATTGGTGGCACAGTGCGCCGCCCCCCCCAGTATTAAGCATTGGTGGCGCAGTGCGCCCCCCCCCAGTATTAAGCAGTGGTGGCGCATAGGGCCCCCCCACCCCAGTCGCAGTGCGCCCCCACACAGGATCCCCTCTCCCCTGCTCCTCCGATCGGAGCCCCAGCAGTGTAATGCTGGGGCTCCGATCGGTTACCATGGCAGCCAGGACGCTATTGAAGCCCTGGCTGCCATGATAAGCTTTATGCTGCTGTGTGCACAAAGCACACAGCAGCAGGGACAGCGTGAGCTCCTATTCACCCTGATAGATCTCTATCAGGGTGAATAGGACAAGGGTTCTAGTCCCTAAGGGGGCTAAAAGTTAGTTAAAAAAAAAAAAGTTACAAAAATAAAAATAAAAAACACCAAAATATTAAATATAAATGAAAAAGAAAGATTTACAAAAAAATACATATTAACAATAAACATTAATTTTCAGCAGATTTGTGGGAATTTTTTATTTTTTTTTCAAAAATGAAAATTCCCAGAATATCGGTATAAATTATCGGCTATCGGCCTGAAAGTTCACAAATTATCAGTATCGGCCCTAAAAAATCAATATCGGTCGATCCCTAGTACCCACTTCTGCTTTTGGCTAACAAATCATAAGCCAATTCCGATGCAAAATAGGGACCATGTCATGCAGGCCTTATAGCTGTTACATAGACAGGATCCGTTGTGAAGCTCATTTTTCCTTCCTTCTGACAGATCAGAAGAAGGGTCAAATAAATAATGATGTCAGCCAGGCCGAAAGGCAAAGTAGAGGCCCAGTCATGAAGTTGTGAGGGTGGGAACAGCATAAGTAATCCACAGAATGGCCCTGTGACATAGTGGTCAGCTGGAAACAGCATGAGGAGACCACAGAGCGGCCCAATGACAGAGTCTGGAGGTGGCAGCAGCACCTGGAGGCCACAGAGAGGCACAATGACAGTGTGGAGGTGGCAGCAGCAGCATCAGGAGGAGGCCACAGGGTGGCACAATGACAGTGTGGAGGTGGCAGCAGCAGGAAGTGGCCTGTCACGGCGTGGTGTGGGTGGTAAACCCCAACCGAACACAGGATGGAAAATCAAAAGGTAGTAGGCCTGGAAACTAGGGAAAGTGGAAAGGTCACCATCTAGTGAAGCCCTAAACCGAGCCCTGACTACTATCAGTATTAACAGACCTTGATGGGAGGAATGTTCATATGCAGTAACCTAGAGCCCTATCTGATCCTAAAGGGCACTGGAAATAGTGTCAGGACAAAAGATGACCTGTTCCTTCCCAGCTAAAAGGAACAGGAGATTCCTTCAGGCCTAATATCAAAAGACAGAGGGATACAACAAAGAATATATAGGGAAAATACATTTAACTCTGAAGTATGCAGACGAACAGGAACTCATAGGAAAACCAAGCACCAGCACTTCCACAACCAGAAAGGAGCTTATCAACGGCATAGAATGATGGGTAAGACCAGACTAAATAGAGGAGTTGGAATGACCACTTAAGCAACACATACCAGTAATGGATGAATCTTGTCTGGTGGCTCCAAACCTACTGAATGGGTCCAACCAGACGTGACTCAAAAAAAGGGAAACACTATAATAGGCGCCACTCCCAAGAGTATGAAGAAGATAGGTGTGGTAAAGAATACCCACCTTACACCAGATAATGGTGATAGTACAGAGTGATCTCCTGAGAGGAGATTGGTGATTCTAAAAGTTAAAGTACTCACTTCACAGGGGGGGTAGTCACAGGATAGACTACCCCCCCTGTGAAGTGAGTACTTAAACTTTTAGAATCACCAATCTCCTCTCAGGAGATCACTCTGTACTATCACCATTATCTGGTGTAAGGTGGGTATTCTTTACCACACTTATCTTCTTCATACTCTTGGGAGTGGCGCCTATTATAGTGTTTCCCTTTTTTTGAGTCACGTCTGGTTGGACCCATTCAGTAGGTTTGGAGCCACCAGACAAGATTCATCCATTACTGGTATGTGTCTCTTGGGATTGAAATTTTTTTTTTCATTTCCCTTTAACACTTCCCTAAAAGAATCACCGAACGGCACTTAGACGGTGGTGCTATCTTATTTTACTTCATTCACACTAACATCTTCTCCATCCCTCTGGCGCCTGTTCCCCAGGGCTGTTAACCCTGGTGGAATTACTCAACCTCTTTTTTTCTCTTCTCCTATTGCACTTAAGCAACACCTCAGACAAGAGGTGTGATCATTACCAGCAACAACACAGAAACAAATGAAAACAAAGAGGCTGTAAGATCACATCAAATGCAGCCAGTCTCTTAGATCTTCTGACCCCTGTCAAGGGAGAGAACGTGACAAGGCAACAGGGTGGCACAAAGACAGAGTGTGGAGGTGGAGGCAGCAGCATCAGTAGGAGACAATAAGGTGGCACAATAACAGTGTAAGGTGGCAGCATCAGTAGGCCACAGAGTGGCAAGGTGACATAGTGTAGAGGTGGCAGAAGCATCAGGTGACCACAGAGTGGCAAGGTGACATAGTGTGGAAGTGGAAGCATAATCAGGAGACCACAGAGTGGCAAGGTGACAAAGTGTGGAGGTGGCAGCAGCATCAGGAGACCAGATTGGCAAGGTTACAGAGTGGGGAGGTGGGTGGCAATACCAGGACCAGCTGAAGATGGTGAGTGAAAGAAGGAGCACTTGGCATCAGATGTGTGGCAACAGGCAGGTGGCAGCATCAGAATAGTAGCTGAGGCAGGTATCCAGAAGAAACAGGTCTATTTTGTCAAAGTGTTGGTGTGGAATCATGGATGATCCAATTTAATGCATCAGGCATTGGTGGGTGTAAATTCTGGCTGATCCACGCCTGATTCTTCTTAGCAATGGTCAGTCTCTCGACATTTTGGAGGACAGGCGAGTTCTTCTTGGGGTAACTATGCCAACCGCCCTAAACACCCGCTTTGATGCCACACTACTGGCTGGGCAGGACAGCTTTTCCAGGGCAAACTCTGCAGCTGCAGCCACAAATATAGTTTGGCTGCCCAGTAGTCTAGCAGATCTTCAATGTCGGGTGTCAGGGTGCTGTCCAAATATGCCACCACCTGCTGGTTCAGGACCTGCTCCAGGGCAAGCTGCTGCTGCTTAGTAGTTTCTTCACTAGGCGGGTGAAGAAAGCTGCTCATCAGCGACTCTAAACTCAAGTTGCTGCTGATGGAGCTGGAACTGCTCCTACCCCCCCCCCCCATCCTGCCAGAGGATGGCAGAGAAACGTGAGGGCAGAGGGCCCCCCGGTTATACCTGCGAGAGGATAGACGATGGCGCAGATAGGCCGTGACCAACTGACTACATAGGATGTCTCTATAGTAGTTCAGTTTCTCCTTCCTCTCAGCGGTTGTAAAAAAAAAAGGCCCCATTTTGGACAGCGAGGGTCCAACCAGCTGGAGAGCCAGAAGTCATCCCTCTGCCGAGTGGTGACAATTCGGCTGTCACTATGCAAGCAAGTGAGCATGCAGAGGGCCATTTGTGCAAGTGACTCGAAGGGACTGCCTCCATCTCCACTGCATACTGCCATGGTGTGTCTGGGTCCTCTGCCTCATCTTCCTCATCACCCTGTAGCTCCTCTGGCTGCTCCTCCTCTCCCGTCACCTGTGTAGAAAAACCACCCATTTCGCTACACATTGCTTGTGCTCCAATGTCCTCCTCCTCCTCCTCCAATTCAGCCCCCACAGGGCTCATGTGGCCATGAGAGCTAGGTGCCACGTCTACAGTCTCCTGTCCAGCCAGATTTACCAGCACCTGTTCCAGGAAATGAAGCATTGGAATGACACTGTTCATCCCGTAGTCCTGGCGACTGAAGAATAATGTGGACTCCTCAAAGGGCCTGAGCAAACGGCAGGTGTCACGCATGAGCTGCCACTGGCTGACATCGAAGTTACACAGGTGAGTACTCCTGTCCGCTTGGATCATGAAGAAATCCTTTATGGCCTTTCTCTGTTTGTATAGTCAGTCCAATATATGGAGTGTGGAATTCCAACGGGTGGAAACGTCGCATATCAGCCTATGTTGGAGGCTGTTCTGCCGATCCACCTCAAGGAGGGTGTGGACAAATGGAAGTCTCTGTCTCAGGCCCAGATACAAACAACAGGGAATATAACAAACACAATACAATAAGAAAAGACAAGACTTAGCTGAAAGTAGAAAGCTGGCAACTCCAGAAACACCACAGAGTAAAACCGACCAGCTAGTCAGAAAACAGGAAGAAAATCTATAAACCGCACATCCAAGAGTGAGAAGCGGCTACTTATGGGAAAGGTAAATTACCAACAAGCAACACCTGAAACAAGGGGTGTGGCATTCACCAAAACACAGACACAAAAAGATCCACAGGAAACTTGTCAATTTAACCCACGAGTTGTCAGTCTCTCCAATCTCCTGGTACCTGCCACAGGAACATCCGTGACAGCGAATGGCTCAGCCATCCTTGATGCAGCGCCGACACCATGTTCTTCCCGTTGTCGGTGCCCTACACATGTGGTATGCTGGAGGGGCACTGTGAATTGTCCCTGCAGTGGAGGCTGAGGACACGGGCGAGGATGAGGAGGCAGACATTGTCGCAGGACCAAAGGCGTGAAGCGGCATCACCTGGCCAAGTTGCTGGTGTGGCTGTGCAGGAACCACATTCACTCAGTGGGCCATAAAGGACATATACTGTCCCTGACCGTAGTTACAGCCTTACACGTCGGCTCTGCCGTGCACTTTGGCAAAAAAACGACAGGCTCAAGAACTGGCCCACCTTCTGTTCTACATATTGGTGCAGGGCTGGTACTGCCTTTTTTTAAAATAAATGATGGCTTGGGACTCTACACCTTGGCTCGGCACAAGCCATCAGTTCTCTGAAAGGTGCAGAGTCCACCACTTGGAAAGGGAGGAATTGCAGCACCAGCAACTTGGCCAGGAGCACATTCAGCTTCTGCGCCATTGGATGAGTGCACACATACTGTTGTCTCTTGGCAATCGCTTCTGTGATCGAATACTAAAATGGAATGACTGACGAGGAGTAGGTGAAGGAGCAGGAGCATCAGGACCAGCATGATGGAAAGGACAAACAGCTCCCTTCGGCTGAACAAGTGGAGCCTCATAAAGTTTGTAAAATCAGTTTTGAATATCTTGAGGGGTGTAGTTTCTTAGATGAGGTCGGTTTTATGGAGTTTCTACTCTAGGGGTGCATCAGGGGGGGCTTCAAATGGGACATAGTGCCCCAAAAAAAGCCATCAAAATCTGCCTTCCAGAAACCTTATGGTGTTCCTTTCCTTCTGCTCCCTGCCGTTTGGTCATACAGCAGTTTACGACCACATATGGGGTGTTTCTGTAGACTTCAGAATCAGGGAAATAAATATAAAGTTTTGTTTGGCTGTTAACCCTTGCTTTGTTACCGGAAAAAAAACGATTAAAAATGGAAATGAAAAATTTGCCCGAAAATTGCTGTGTTCATCTGAGAGGTTAGGTCATGGGGTATTGTTATAGAGCGGATTCTTACGGACGTGGCGATACCTAATATGTTGTACACTATATTATCTTTTTATAAACAAAAAAAAAATGACATTTTAGTATCTCCATAGTCTAAGAGGTCATTTTTTTTTTTTTTTTGTTTGTTTTTTTGCCGATTATCTTAGGTAGGGGCTCATTTTTGCAGGATGAGATGACGGTTTTATTGGCACTATTTTGGGGGGCATATTACTTTTTGATCACTTGCTATTACAATTTTTGTGATTTGAGATGACCAAAAAAAATACCTTGTTTTTGCACCATTTTTCGTTTATTGTTCGACTGTGTTCATCTGAGAGGTTAGGTCATGGGGTATTTTTATAGAGCAGATTCTTACGGACGTGGCGATAACTAATATGTCTACTTTTTTTATTTATTTTAGTTTTACTAAATATTTTAGAATTAAAAAAAAAGGGTTTTGTTTTAGTGTCTCAAGTCTGAGAACCATAGTTTTTTTTATCCAATTGTCAGTGGCTAAATTGGGGAAGGGGAATATGAATTTAGTACTCCATGGAAGTGTACTCCCCGAAGCAACCGTCAATGCAGAGGCCCAGATGATCGGGGCACATGTCACACTGAGTGGTGGTGTCCTTCTGTATCGCCCTCTTGCGACACACTATGCACTTTTTTTTCCCGGTCAGAAAAGATCAGGGCCTTGAGGGCTGCCTCATGGAACTGAAGGAATTCCCCTGTGTTGCCAGCGCTCTGGGACAGCACAAAAGAGTTGTACAAGGCAACCTGTAGCAAGTAGACTGAAACTTTTTTGTACTATGCCCGGGTTTTGCACATGGCATTATATGGCTTGAGGACTTGATCAGAGAGATCAATCCTCCCATATACAGATTGTAGTCGACGATACAATCGGGCTTGAGGACCATTGCCAGGGTACCTCGCCCAGGGACAGGGGTGATGCCGTTACCATGAATTGTGGACAGTACAAGGACATCCCTCTTGTCCTTATATCTGACCAGCAACAGGTTTCCACTGGTAAGGGCACGGGTCGCACCCCCGGGTGATAGGTACCCCCAGGGGGTGGGTAGGGAGGCCATGTTGATTTTTCCGCACAGTCCCACAAATGGACATGGACCTGGCGGCGAGGGACTGGAACAAGGTGATACTAGTATAAAAGTTATCCACGTACAGGTGGTAACTCTTATCTAGCAGTGGGTGCATAAGATCCCACACAAGTTTCCTGCTAACACCCAGAGTGGGGGGGACATTCTGGGGGTTCAATACTGGAATCTCACCCCTCGTACACACGAAACTTGTAAGTGTACCCTGAGGTACTCACACAAAGTTTGTACAGCTTCACGCCATACCTCGCCCGCTTAGAGGGAACATACTGGTGGAAAATGAGTCTCCCCTTGAAAGCAATGAGAGACTCATAAACCGCGACATCCCTTCCAGGTACATAGGCCTGCACAAATTTGGCCCCAAAGTTATCGATGACCGGCCTGATTTTGTACAGGCGGTAATTGGCAGGATCACCTTGGGGGGGGGACATGCTGCATTATCTGCATAATTCAGGCATTTACGGATGGCCTCAAATCGGGTATGTGTCATGGCCATACTGTAAAGTGGGGTCTGGTAGAGGACGTCCTCTAGAAGTTGAGAAATTTAAACTTGGAAATGTGCTAATTTTTCCAAATTTTTGGTAAATTTGGCATTTTTTTATTAATAAAACTGAATGTTTTTGACTCCATTTTACCAGTGTCATGAAGTAAAACATTTGACAAAAAAACAATCTCAGAATGGCCTGGATAAGTAAAAGCGTTTTAAAGTTATTCACACATAAAGTGACACTGGTCAGATTCGCAAAAAACGGTCTGGTCCTTAAGGTGAAAATGAAGAAATGAATGCTAAGAAGTTGAAAAAAATAAAGTTTTTCATTTTTTTACACAAAAGTGACAATTTTTTTTTTTTTTCTACAGAGCACATGAAAAGAAGAAACCCCATTTCTCCTGTCTTCAGAAATATCCCCATTGTGGTCCTAATCTTATGTCTTGACACACGGCAGAGCCCAAACATAAAAGAGCACCTGGGGCCTTTCATATAATAAACTGAAAATGGTTAAGGCCCCATTGCACACATGGCGTTGAGCTGCAAAATCATAGAAAACCCTTCTAAATGACCCCACTTTAAAAACTAGATCCCTTAAATCATGCATCTAGTGGTGTAGTGAGCATTCTGAATGCAAAATACACAGATGGCTGTAATGACAAGCTGGCATTCAAGGACAGTGACTGGTCGTACATCATCTCTGCAGCCCCATCAATTCCTATATGAGAGACAAACGTGCTAAGTGACGTGGTACACCATAATAGGCCCCTGCCTGGCAAGGTAGAAACCGCTATGCACACAATCAACCAGTCACCTACAGAATATATAAAAGGACAGTGTCCAGAACAGTCTGTAGGAACAGTAATGGATCCCTAATTCCCAAAATGATGTCACGATTTCTAGAGGTGTTGCGACGTACATAGTCATAAAAAATTAAATAATGAAAATTAAGAAAACTAAATTAGAAAAGGTAAAATTTGTTCCAATATCTGAAAAAAAAAAAACGAGCTTCACAACCAATCCCAAAAGGATCCCTCCTTCCCCTCCCTGGAAAGCCCACAAACTAAACAGAAAATTTGAATAAATTGACTTCCTGGAAAGACCTCCCACTCACCCTTTTTGGTATTAAATAAAATAAATATTCTACATTTTTCAAAACAGCACCTGGATCTGAATAACTGCATGCAATTTAAAATGTAGTAGTCACAGAGTTTATCTGTAAAGCTCCACCTGCTGTTCTTTTTCTTATTTCTCTGTCCACCTCAATAACACGCCGAGGTGGATGTACATGCTTTGTTCCATCCTTCAACGGCCAGCAGCCATATCTTCTGTTAGAAGCTGTGACAGTTAACGGCAGACAGCTGCAGCAGAAATGACACACCTGCTGGGCTATGATAGGGAGAGAGCGGCAGCAGAAAGAATATGACCCCAATCTGTGATAGGGAGATAGCGGAAGCAAAAAGGATAAGCCCCAGAGCTGTGATAGGGAGAGAGCTGAAGCAGAAAGGATACACCCCCTGAGCTGTGATAGGGAGAGAGCTGAAGCAGAAAGGATTCGCCCCATGAGCTGTGATAGGGAGAGAGCAGAAGCAGAAAGGATAAGCCCCCTGAGCCGTAATAGGGAGAGAGCTGAAGCAGAAATTATACACCCCCTGAGCTGTGATAGGGAGAGAGCAGAAGCAGAAAGGATAAGCCCCCTGAGCCGTGATAGGGAGAGAGCTGAAGCAGAAAGGATATACCCCCTGAGCTGTGATAGGGAGAGAGCTGAAGCAGAAATTATACACCCCCTGAGCTGAGATAGGGAGAGAGCTGAAGCAGAAAGGATACGCCCCCTGAGCTGTGATAGGGAGAGAGCTGAAATAGAAATGATACGCCCCCTGAGCTGTGATAGGGAGAGAGCTGAAGCAGAAAGGATACGCCCCCTGAGCTGTGATAGGGAGAAAGCAGAAGCAGAAAGGATAAGCCCCCTGAGCTGTGATAGGGAGATAGCTGAAGCAGAAAGGATACACCCCCTGAGCTGTGATAGGAAGATAGCTGAGGCAGAAAGGATACGCCCCCTGAGCTGTGATAGGGAGATAGCTGAAGCAGAAAGGATACGCCCCCTGAGCTGTGATAGGGAGATAGTTGAAGCAGAAAGGATACGCCCCATGAGCTGTGATAGGGAGATAGCTGAAGCTGAAATTATACACCCCCTGAGCTGTGATAGGGAGATAGCTGAAGCAGAAAGGATAAGCCCCCCGAGCTGTGATAGGGAGAGAGCTGAAGCAGAAATTATACACCCCCTGAGCTGTGATAGGGAGAGAGCTGAGGCAGAAATGATACGCCCCTTGAGCTGTGATAGGGATAGAGCTGAAGCAGAAAGGATACGCCCCCTGAGCTGTGATATGGAGAGAGCTGAAGTAGAAATGATACCCCCGTGAGCTGTGATAGGGAGAGAGCTGAAGCAGAAGGGATAAGCCCCCTGAGCTGTGATAGGGAGAGAGCTGAAGCAGAAAGGATACGCCCCCTGAGCTGTGATAGGGAGATAGCTGAAGCAGAAAGGATACACCCCCTGAGCTGTGATAGGGAGAGAGCTGAAGCAGAAAGGATACGCCCCCTGAGCTGTGATAGGGAGATAGCTGAGACAGAAATTATACGCCCCCTGAACTGTTATAGGGAGAGAGCTGAAGCAGAAAGGATATACCCCCTGAGCTGTGATAGGGAGAGAGCTGAAGCAGAAAGGATACACCCCCTGAGCTGTGATAGGGAGAGAGCTGAAGCAGAAAGGATTCGCCCCATGAGCTGTGATAGGGAGAGAGCAGAAGCAGAAAGGATAAGCCCCCTGAGCCGTAATAGGGAGAGAGCTGAAGCAGAAATTATACACCCCCTGAGCTGTGATAGGGAGAGAGCTGAAGCAGAAAGGATACGCCCCCCCTGAGCTGTGATAGGGAGAGAGCAGAAGCAGAAAGGATAAGCCCCCTGAGCCGTGATAGGGAGAGAGCTGAAGCAGAAAGGATATACCCCCTGAGCTGTGATAGGGAGAGAGCTGAAGCAGAAATTATACACCCCCTGAGCTGAGATAGGGAGAGAGCTGAAGCAGAAAGGATACGCCCTCTGAGCTGTGATAGGGAGAGAGCTGAAATAGAAATGATACGCCCCCTGAGCTGTGATAGGGAGAGAGCTGAAGCAGAAAGGATACGCCCCCTGAGCTGTGATAGGGAGAGAGCTGAAGCAGAAAGGATATACCCCCTGAGCTGTGATAGGGAGAGAGCTGAAGCAGAAAGGATACACCCCCTGAGCTGTGATAGGGAGAGAGCTGAAGCAGAAAGGATAAGCCCCCTGAGCCGTGATAGGGAGAGAGCTGAAGCAGAAATTATACACCCCCTGAGCTGTGATAGGGAGAGAGCTGAGGCAGAAATGATACGCCCCCTGAGCTGTGATAGGGAGAGAGCTGAAGCAGAAAGGATACACCCCCTGAGCTGTGATAGGGAGAGAGCAGAAGCAGAAAGGATAAGCCCCCTGAGCCGTGATAGGGAGAGAGCTGAAGCAGAAATTATACACCCCCTGAGCTGTGATAGGGAGAGAGCTGAGGCAGAAATGATACGCCCCCTGAGCTGTGATAGGGAGATAGCTGAAGCAGAAAGGATACACCCCCTGAGCTGTGATAGGAAGATAGCTGAGGCAGAAAGGATACGCCCCCTGAGCTGTGATAGGGAGATAGCTGAAGCAGAAAGGATACGCCCCCTGAGCTGTGATAGGGAGATAGTTGAAGCAGAAAGGATACACCCCCTGAGCTGTGATAGGGAGATAGCTGAAGCAGAAAGGATACGCCCCCTGAGCTGTGATAGGGAGATAGTTGAAGCAGAAAGGATACGCCCCCTGAGCTGTGATAGGGAGATAGCTGAAGCTGAAATTATACACCCCCTGAGCTGTGATAGGGAGATAGCTGAAGCAGAAAGGATAAGCCCCCCGAGCTGTGATAGGGAGAGAGCTGAAGCAGAAATTATACACCCCCTGAGCTGTGATAGGGAGAGAGCTGAGGCAGAAATGATACGCCCCTTGAGCTGTGATAGGGATAGAGCTGAAGCAGAAAGGATACGCCCCCTGAGCTGTGATATGGAGAGAGCTGAAGTAGAAATGATACCCCCGTGAGCTGTGATAGGGAGAGAGCTCAAGCAGAAGGGATAAGCCCCCTGAGCTGTGATAGGGAGAGAGCTCAAGCAGAAAGGATACGCCCCCTGAGCTGTGATAGGGAGATAGCTGAAGCAGAAAGGATACACCCCCTGAGCTGTGATAGGGAGAGAGCTGAAGCAGAAAGGATACGCCCCCTGAGCTGTGATAGGGAGATAGCTGAGACAGAAATTATACGCCCCCTGAACTGTTATAGGGAGAGAGCTGAAGCAGAAAGGATAAGCCCCCTAAGCCGTAATAGGGAGAGAGCCGAAGCAGAAAGGATACACCACCCCCTGAGCTGTGATAGGGAGATAGCTGAAGCAGAAAGGATACACCCCCTGAGCTGTGATAGGGAGATAGCTGAAGCAGAAAGGATACGCCCCCTGAGCTGTGATAGGGAGATAGCTGAGACAGAAATGATACGCCCCCTGAGCTGTTATAGGGAGAGAGCTGAAGCAGAAAGGATAAGCCCCCTAAGCCGTAATAGGGAGAGAGCCGAAGCAGAAAGGATACACCACCCCCTGAGCTGTGATAGGGAGATAGCTGAAGCAGAAAGGATACACCCCCTGAGCTGTGATAGGGAAATAGCTGAAGCAGAAAGGATACGCCCCCTGAGCTGTGATAGGGAGATAGCTGAAGCAGAAATTATACACCCCCTGAGCTGTGATAGGGAGAGAGCTGAAGCAGAAAGGATACACCCCCTGAGCTGTGATAGGGAGAGAGCTGAAGCAGAAAGGATACGCCCCCCCTGAGCTGTAATAGGGAGAGAGCAGAAGCAGAAAGGATAAGCC
Organism: Bufo gargarizans; assembly: GCF_014858855.1. Lineage (NCBI taxonomy): Eukaryota > Metazoa > Chordata > Amphibia > Anura > Bufonidae > Bufo > Bufo gargarizans. Next base: position 120,634,169 of record NC_058087.1, on the reverse strand, counting down.
CCCTGAGCCGTGATAGGGAGAGAGCTGAAGCAGAAAGGATATACCCCCTGAGCTGTGATAGGGAGAGAGCTGAAGCAGAAATTATACACCCCCTGAGCTGTGATAGGGAGAGAGCTGAAGTAGAAAGGATAAGCCCCCTGAGCTGTAATAGGGAGAGAGCTGAAGCAGAAATGATACACCCCCTGAGCTGTGATAGGGAGAGAGCTGAAGCAGAAAGGATAAGCCCCCTGAGCTGTAATAGGGAGAGAGCTGAAGCAGAAATGATACACCCCCTGAGCTGTGATAGGGAGAGAACTGAAGCAGAAAGGATAAGCCCCCTGAGCTGTAATAGGGAGAGAGCTGAAGCAGAAATTATACACCCCTTGAGCTGTGATAGGGAGATAGCTGAAGCAGAAAGGATACGCCCCTTGAGCTGTGAAAAAGGGATAGAGCTGAAGCAGAAAAGATACGCCCCCTGAGCTGTGATAGGGAGAGAGCTGAAGCAGAAATGATACGCCCCCTGAGCTGTGATAGGGAGAGAGCTGAAGTAGAAGGGATAAGCCCCCTGAGCTGTGATAGGGAGAGAGCTGAAGCAGAAAGGATACGCCCCCTGAGCTGTGATAGGGAGATAGCTGAAGTAGAAATGATACGCCCCCTGAGCTGTGATAGGGAGAGAGCTGAAGTAGAAAGGATACGCCCCCTGAGCTGTGATAGGGAGAGAGCTGAAGTAGAAATTATACACCCCCTGAGCTGTGATAGGGATAGAGCTGAAGCAGAAAGGATACGCCTCCTGAGCTGTGATATGGAGAGAGCTGAAGTAGAAATGATACGCCCCCTGAGCTGTGATAGGGAGATAGCTGAAGCAGAAAGGATACGCCCCCTGAGCTGTGATAGGGAGAGAGCTGAAGTAGAAATGATACGCCCCCTGAGCTGTGATAGGGAGATAGCTGAAGCAGAAAGGATACACCCCCTGAGCTGTGATGGGGAGAGAGCTGAAGTAGAAATGATACGCCCCCTGAGCTGCCAGCCTAAATTGCTAGCAGAGTAATTGGAGCAATGAATGGGAAGAGCTCTGGAACCATGTGCGGTACAGGGCTTATTACAAAAATATTTTCGTGTAGTATATGTCGTCTGATCTTTTTATTTACATTAAAAGGGAACCTGTCACCTCCCAAAACCATCCCAAGCCATCAGCAGTATAAGCGTGACTTGAAGCAAGGAGGCCGCTGCCCCCATGGCTTCAAACATGTGTGGAGAAGCGCGTCGGGCAGGGGATAAAACAACGTTTTCGGTACTTTTGCTGCATCTGCCGTCAGGAAGAAAGGCACCATCAGAAACACACTGCTGGCTACAAGCAGGTACTGCTGGCGGCTTGGGATGGTTTTGGGAGGTGACAAGTTCCCTTTAATCGTGGGATAACCCTTCAAACTAAACTGTCGCATAGATAAAGCTGTAGCTGTGAAGAATCTGTGCATGCTACATTAGCAACATGTTTGTTGCTGGAAAATGATACAAAGTCTGCAAACATTTGCTTCAGTGAATGCCCAGTTATAAGAAATAGAGAAATGAAAAAACACGGAAGTCCGTGGTGAAGTACACATGCGCTAGAGACCTAGGACAGCAGGCAAATAATGAGGACCACCATAGAGTTCTGCAGATGCAGGCACAGCTCTGAGAAGCACATGAACCCTCCATAAAGGTAACCGCAGCACCACCCGCCGGTAATCCAGAGGGATCATCAAAGCTAGCAGAAAAATGCCCAATAGAAGCAGGCTGAGGAGCGCCGGATACCACAGAGTTGCTTTACTCATGTAATGCGTTTGGAAAGCGGGCTGCTTTCTTCATCAAACACAATGAAAGCATAGCTAAGAGCACAATTATACACGTTTAGGCTACATGCAAAACTCAGATCAGATAAAAATGGGAACCGTGTAGGGACGGGTTACAAGGCCTTGTTGAGAATCTACCTCGGTGACAGTTGGACATATAGGACAGGTCTCAGCCATTTTTAACAGGAGAAACCGCCTCTGAAAGGTACACAGCCCAGCGGCTGCTGTCTTAGCTTTGCCCTCTAATGTTGCCCTGAATCTGCCCAGTGCCAGTCTGTAGTCACAGTATCTGGAAGAACTGTCTATAAGAGTATTCTAAAGTACTTCAGGGCAGAGTAGAAGTAACACAGCAGGATATGTGGAAATCCACCTGCACAGATCTGAATTAGAGACTATAGTGAAAGAGGAAGCTGAACCTAAGTTACAGTATGTCACAAATGTGTTTAAGGAGCTGTTCCTAGAGGCTCTGGATATTGCACATCGGCCTCGTTCTCCGTGCATGTACCTTACACCATATTACTGCTCAACCTTGCTTCCCTGAAGACCAGCCATCACTTCTGGAGAAACTTTGCTTCCATTGGAGATCAGCGCTCTTATTGGGAAGAACTAAACCGTGACTGTAGCGGTGTGCACACGCATTTGCGCTCAATTTATATTTTAATAAAAAATATATTCTGTCCATCATATATATTTTGTACTGTTTATTGTGTTATTTGCTGATTTTTTTACATTCATCCCATCTGTGTTTATTCATGTTATTATTGAGTGCAAAAATACTTTTAGACATTTTTATCCGATCCTGGTTTTGCATGTAGCCTGAACTTGTATAAATTGTGCCCTATGCTATGTTTTCATTGTGTCTGATGAAGAAAGATTGAAACGCGTTACATGAAAAAAGGCGCCCCTCAGCCTGCTTCTATTGGACGTTTTTTCTGCAAATATAAGAAATAACACCGGTAGAAACACATTTCTATATATGGCATTCTGAAGTAATTATATGCAAGTGTAATTAATTTAACTACTGAGGTTTTCTGAGATAATGAAATAATTAACCTCAGTTTTGTATAGTTACACAATTATACATAAAATGTGCATATCTAAGACAATATAACACTACTGCTATTCCTTAACGCATGATGGTATCTTCACTTTGGCTTATTTTGCCGAGGTACACAGAAGATCAATGAAACAGACACAGATCAAATAATGAGCTGAAACTAAAACTCTGGATCCATTTCTATGCATGTGTTACACGGTCTCCTTACTTTGGAGCAGCAGTGACATCTAAAGGAAATTATGTTACACTGCATACATGGTATGCACTATATATTGTAAAATATTACACTTCAATGTTAATCAACAAGTAGAATGCACATTCGATGTGCTAGTCATACCAGCTTAATGAGAACACACTCTGCTTATCCTTTGCACAGTATTTGGGTATATCTGCCAGGATTCCACAGTAGCAGAAATTTTTACAAATGTGCAATTTTGTTGCAACCTTCATAGCATCATTTTTGCATATTTGCTGAAGATTTCTGCATTTCAAATGGTGATATTTGCTGTGAAAATATGCTACAAAAATAGTACATTACAGCGTGCTACTGTAAAATGCTGCAGATTTTCTACATGCAATTCCTCAGAGGAGAATCTGCATCATATCCATCCTGCATTGATGTACCCTAAGGTGTTTTCTTTTTAACTCTTATTGATACAAGAGAAATAACATCAACAGCATACAATTATATTGCATGTCATAATACAAACGGGTACAACAAATTTAAATTGCAAAAACATTTTTGTCATCCAGTGCACTACTGTAGAATTCCTCATCCTTTGTTGGAAGTTTGTATAAAGCATTGATGTGACTCCACTATACCGGCTGACACCCACTTCCCTGAGCTGCTGTCCACGCCTGTCGCAATCTCTAGGCTGAGTATAATGCATTTGGAGAGTTGCACCACAAGCCCCAGACCTTTTCAAATTTTTGAGGCTTGTTACAGTGGTTAAACACCAACACTATATATGGTATGATTTCATTTATCTGTAGTTTCCACATGGATAGGATCGGTGTATTCAGGTCGTTCCATCTCAAGGCAATACATTTATGGGAAATGAACAATGACTCCCAGCAGGCAGATTTCAGGAATGCAATCTACAGTGGGATGCGACATTTTGGGCAACCTTGTTAATCGTCATGATTTTCCTGTATAAATTGTTGGTTGTTACGATAAAAAATGTCAGTTAAATATGTCATATAGGAGACACACACAGTGATATTTGAGAAGTGAAATGAAGTTTATTGGATTTACAGAAAGTGTGCTATAATTATTTGAACTCAAATTTGCTTGGTAAGCTCAGTGACCCCTGACTTACATACACAGGTGAATCCAATTATGAGAAAAAGTATTTAAGGGGGTCAATTGTAAGTTTCCCTCCTCTTTTAATTTTCTCTGAAGAGTAGCAACATGGGGGTCTCAAAACAACTCTCAAATGACCTGAAGACAAAGATTGTTCACCATCATGGTTTAGGGGAAGGATACAGAAAGCTGTCTCAGAGATTTCAGCTGTCTGTTTCCACAGTTAGGAACATATTGAGGAAATGGAAGACCACAGGCTCAGTTCAAGTTAAGGCTCGAAGTGGCAGACCAAGAAAAATCTCGGATAGACAGAAGCGACAAATGTCGAGAACAGTCAGAGTCAACCCACAGACCAGGAACAAAGACCTACAACATCATCTTGCTGCAGATGGAGTCACTGTGTATCATTCAACCATTCGGCACACTTTACACAAGGAGATGCTGTATGCGAGAGTTATGCAGAGGAAGCCTTTTCTCCACCCACAGCACAAAAAGTGCCTCTTGAGGTGGGCTAAAGCACATTTGGACAAGCCAGCTTCATTTTGGAATAAGATGCTGGGGACTGATGAAACTAAAATTGAGTTATTTGGCCATAACAAGGGGCGTTATGCATGGAGGAAAAAGAACACAGCATTCCAAGAAAAACACCTGCTACCTACAGTAAAATATGGTGGTGGTTCCATCATGCTGTGGGGCTGTGTGGCCAGTGCAGGGACTGGGAATCTTGTCAAAGTTGAGGGACGCATGGATTCCACTCAGTATCAGCAGATTCTGGAGACCAATGTCCAGGAATCAGTGACAAAACTGAAGCTGCGTCGGGGCTGGATCTTTCAACAAGACAACGACCCTAAACACTGCTCAAAATCCACTAAGGCATTTATGCAGAGTAACAAGTACAACGTACTGGAATGGCCATCTCAGTCCCCAGACCTGAATATAATTAAAAAAATCTGTGGTGTGACTTAAAGAGAGCTGTCCATGCTCGGAAGCCATCAAACCTGAATGAACTAAAGATGTTTTGTAAAGAGGAATGGTCCTAAATACCTTCAACCAGAATCCAGACTCTCATTGGAACCTACAGGAAGCGTTTAGAGGCTGTAATTTCTGCAAAAGGAGGATCTACTAAATATAGATTTCATTTCTTTTTTGTGGTGCCCAAATTTATGCACCTGCCTAATTTTGTTTAAACAATTATAGCACACTTTCTGTAAATCCAATAAACTTCATTTCACTTCTCAAATATCACTGTGTGTGTCTCCTAGATGATATATTTAACTGATATTTTTTTATCTTAACAACCAACGATTTATACAGGAAAATCATGACGATTAACAAGGTTGCCCAAACTTTCGCATCCCACTTTATCTGGACCAGCAACAGACTGGAGAAAAAGGCTGTCACCTCCCTCCAGAATGTGGCAATTGGACTGCAACTCCATATCATGTGCCAAAAGTCTTTTTTCAGTTCTCCTCTACCCATTCTGTGGAGCCTGGTTGGGGTTAAATATGTTTGGTGGATAATATACACTGGAATTATTTTATTATTGACTGCTGGCGATACCTGTAAATGCGATTCCAATATAAAATCAAGTAATCTGCATAGAGACCTACACAGACTTCTCTCTCCCCCATGGTCACCCTGGATATAGTGCAGCTGCTCCTTATCCTAATCGCCAGGGACTCAATTGCAAGTGCAAACAGTAGTGGTGACAGGGGACAGCCTTGTCTCGTACCCCTATGGAGAGGACATTTTCCGGATAACTCTCCATTGATCAATAGCCTGCTGATTGGGTTACTGTACAGTATAGTAATCCATTTGAGGAATTTTGGGCCAAACCCAAACCCTTTCAGGCAGTTAATCAGATAGAATTGAAAGCCTTGACAGTGTCTAACGAAGCCAAGGCCCAATCCTCATTTAGGGAGACTCCAACTTGTGTAACTACCTGAACCCGTCTGATGTTCTCAGTCAGGGCCGTCTTTAAGGCGTGGCAAAAGGGTCAGCTGCCCCGGACCCAGTTGCTCCTGGGGGGCGCAAGGCAGCGGCCTCTTGAGCCCCGCTGGCCACTGCCCACAATTTCAATTTCATCAAGTGGCATACTGCGGGGGAGGGGGCCGTCAGCCCCAGGTGTCAGACTGTCAGCTACAGGGGGTGCTGCCATGCCTGCCTGCATGGCGGTAAGGTATAGTATTCGGACAGAACACCGGCACTCCTGAGCAAACTGTGAGAGAGGGAGAGTTGTGGGAGAAAGGACCTTCCATGACATCATTACCATGTGAACAGTAACATAGCGATTTTACTGGTCACATGGCTATGAGATAATCAAAGGTCCTTTCTTTCTTCCAGGACTCAGTGTTGCTGCAGCCTGCAGGAGAAGGGTAGGTCACGTGGGTCGAATGCACTCTGCTATCAGGGATGGCTGCTCAGCAGCGTCTGTAGAGGGGAGAGATTCTGTCAGCACTGGAGAGGTGGATGTGACTGCTGGGGAGAGTCTGAGGATTGTATGCTGGGGGAGGCTGTGTGGGATTATATACTGGGGGGGCTGTTGTGTGGGATTATATAATGGGGGCTGCTGTATGAGATTAAATACTGGGGCTTGGCTCACTCTGGTGAACCATGCTGTCTCCATGGAGAATATAGTATATAAGCATAGGGGCTGCCCACAGAACTTTGATAAAGTTTGGGGTGACTGGTGTGCCTCTCCTCTTACCTTGCACTCCTCACGTCTGCACTCGGCGGCCGACGGGTCATTATGAGCTACGAGACAGCACTTAGGCATTTATCTACACTGCTCTGACTGATGTTAATGTTGAATTTTCTTTGCGCATGTTTTTTTTTTTTCTACTCTGTGATAGATGTGTGTAGGCGGGGTTTAACTCCTGCCCTCTCCTGGGTTCGTGACCTGACAAACTCTCAATGTCATTTGATTCTGCAATACTGTCTTCCATGTATTATCAAGGAGCCCCTGCGTGGGCCGTATTATTGCTACATGTATGCCATACTTGTGCTATACTCTTTCAATAAAACGAGTTAAAAAAAAAAAAAATACTGGGGCTCGGGGGCTGCTGTATAGGATTTTATACTGGGGGGGCTGCTGTGTGGGATTATATACTGGGGGGCTGCTGTGTGGGATTATATACTGAGGGGCTGCTGTATGAGATTATATACTGGAGGGGCTGCTGTGTGGGATTATATACTGGGGGGGGCTGCTGTATGAGATTATATACTGGAGGGGCTGCTGTAAGAGATTATATACTGGGGGGCTGCTGTATGAGATTAAATTTTGGGGAGCTGCTGTATAAGATTATATACTGGGGGGGCTGCTGTATGAGTTTATACACTGGGTGCTGCTATAGAAGATTATATACTGGGGTGCTGTATACTGTGGGGTGCTATACTGCTCTACTGTATACTGTGAAGTGCTGTATATTGAGGGTGTTGTATACTGGGTGCTATACTGCTCTACTATATACTGTGGGGTGCTGTATACTGGGTGCTATACTGCTCTACTGTATACTGTAGGGTGCTGTACACTGGGTGCTATACTGCTCTACTGTATACTGTGGGGTGTTGTATACTGGGTGCTATAGTGCTCTACTGTACACGGTGCTGTATACTGGATGCTATACTGCTATACTGTATGCTATAGGATGCTATACTGCATACTGTTGGGTTATACTATGTACTGCATACTGTGGGGTGCTGTATACTATAGGGTGCTATACTGCATACTGTGTGGTGATATATACTATAGGGTGCTATACTGCATACTGTGGGGTGCTGGTGTGCACTGTAACGCTAGGGTGAGCCGAGCCCCGGTCTCCTTCCTGCACTGCAGAGCGGTGCCCACTTCCAGCCCTGAGCCCAGCTGCCCAGAGCACTGATCCTGAGCCTGCTGGAGTCTTCAGAACTGTAAGTATTTGCAGTCATTCACTGTAAGCTATATTATATATAGTGGTGGAGGGCGTAACTGCATGCTAGGGTGTGGGAAGGCGGCATCCAGGGGGCCCAAGTAAATTCTCGCCCAGGGTCCATCAATAAAGACGGCCCTGTTCTCAGTGGTGGAATTCCCGGGCATAAATCCCGTCTGATCCGGATGAACCAACAATAGGATTACCTTATTTAACCGAGTGGCCAGAATTCGGATCAATATTTTGTAATCTACATTTAATAATGCTATGGGTCTATATGAACCATACTCTAAAGGGTCCTTATCAGGTTTAAGTAATAGTACAATAGTGGCTTCCATAAAAGTCTAGGGCAAGAGTCCCCTTTCAAAGGAGAATTGGAGAGTGGATAACAGTTGAGGGGCTAGTACCTCCACATATTTTGCATACACTTCTTTAGGGAGCCCGACTGGGCCGGGTGATTTCCCATTATTAAGGTCTGATATTGCTTGCAAGATTTCTTCTAAGTTAATTGGTTGATCTAATTGGGCACGTTGTGATGTAATAAGAGTGGGTAGATATATGCCCTCCAAATATGCAGTTATCTTTGCCTCAGTCGCTATTATGCTAGATCTGTATAAATATTGATAGAAGTGTGTAAAGGTGCGGAGAATCGCCTCGTGTGTTGTGTAAGTGTCCTGCGTGGTCTCTAACTGCTAAGATCATTGAGGAGGGTGAATTATGATGAAGTAATTGAGCAAGTAATTTAGCTGACTGATTACACAGCTCCAACGCTGTCTGCTTCATGAAAAATAGTTTCCTATCGGCTTTGTCCTTAAGTGTCGCTAAATATTGTCTGCCCGTTTGAAGACGAGCAGTTCTGTTGGAGTCTGTCAGGTGATTAATATATTGCTGTTATAGTGTAGTACATAAGGCCTCCAGCTCCACCTCTGAACATTTGGTATCCTTTTTAATAAAATAAATGCTCGAGTGCAAGGACCCTCGAAGAAATGCCTTTAAGGTGTCCCACACAAGTGCTAAGTTAGACTAATTTGTGTGTAGTTCCAGAAACTCTAGCAATTGGTAAGGGATTTCATCCGCTTATCCCAAAAGGTTCAGCCAGAATGAATGTACAGTCGTGGCCAAAAGTTTTGAGAATTACATAAATATTGGAAATTGGAAAAGTTGCTGCTTAAGTTTTTATAATAGCAATTTGCATATACTCCAGAATGTTATGAAGAGTGATCAGATGAATTGCATAATCCTTGAAAATTAACTTAATCCCAAAAAAACATTTCCACAGCATTTCATTGCTGTCATTAAAGGACCTGCTGAGATCATTTCAGTAATCGTCTTGTTAACTCAGGTGAGAATGTTGACGAGCACAAGGCTCAAGATCATTATGTCAAGCTGAATGGGTTAAAATGGCAGACTTGACCTATTAAAAATAGGGTGATGCTTGAAATCATTGTTCTTCCATTGTTAACCATGGTGACCTGCAAAGAAGCGTGTGCAGCCATCATTGCGTTGCATAAAAATGGCTTCACAGGCAAGGATATTGTGGCTACTAAGATTGCACCTCAATCAACAATTTATAGGATCATCAAGAACTTCAAGGAAAGAGGTTCAATTCTTGTTAAGAAGGCTTCAGGGCATCCAAGACAGTCCAGCAAGCGCCAGGATCGTCTCCTAAAGAGGATTCAGCTATGGGATCGGAGTGCCACCAGTGCAGAGCTTGCTCAGGAATGGCAGAAGGCAGGTGTGAGCGCATCTGCACGCACAGTGAGGCGAAGACTTTTGGAAGATGGCCTGGTGTCAAGAAGGGCAGCAAAGAAGCCACTTCTCTCCAAAAAAACCCATCAGGGACAAATTAATCTTCTGCAGAAAATATGGTGAATGGACTGCTGAGGACTGGGGCAAAGTCATATTCTCCGATGAAGCCTCTTTCCGATTGTTTGGGGGATCAGGAAAAAGGCTTGTCCGGAGAAGAAAAGGTGAGTGCTACCATCAGTCCTGTGTCATGCCAACAGTAAAGCATCCTGAGACCATTCATGTGGAGGGGATGCTTCTCATCCAAGGGAGTGGGCTCACTCACAATTTTGCCCCAAAATACAGCCATGAATAAAGAATGGTACCAAAACACCCTCCAACAGCAACTTCTTCCAACAATCCAACAACAGTTTGATGAAGAACAATGCATTATCCAGCACGATGGAGCACCGTGCCATAAGGCAAAAGTGATAACTAAGTGGCCCCGGGGACCAAAACGTTGACCTTTTGGGTCCATGGCCTGGAAACTCCCCAGATCTTAATCCCATTGAGAACTTGTGGTCAATCCTCAAGAGGCGGGTGGACAAACAAAAACCAACTAATTCTGACAAACTCCAAGAAGTGATTATGAAATAATGGGTTGCTATCAGTCAGGAATTGGCCCAGAAGTTGATTGAGAGCATGCCCAGTCGAATTGCAGAGGTCCTGAAAAAGAAGGGCCAACACTGCAAATACTGATTCTTTGCATAAATGTCATGTAATTGTCGATAAAAGCCTTTGAAACGTATGAAGTGGGTGTAATTATATTTCACTACATCACAGAAACAACTGAAACAGATCTAAAAGCAGTTTAGCAGCAAACTTTGTGAAAACGAATATTTGTGTCATTCTCAAAACTTTTGGCCACAACTGTACACTGCCTATCCCCCAAAAAAAGGTTGCCAACCTGGATTTAACCAAGCAAATAGTTATGAACCTCCTATTGCATAATTACTGCATGGGCGATTATCTTTCAGCTGGCAATAAGTTATTTAACCCCAACTGGTGCAATGAGTTGCTTCTCATTTCTTAAACAACCATGTCAAAAGACACATCTCGTGGTCCTGGAAAAGATGTTAGTCTGTTTGAGAAGGGTCAAATCATTGGCATGCATCAAGCAGAGAAAACATCTAAGGAGATTGCAGAAACTACTAAAATTGGGCTAAGAACTGTCAAACGCATTATTAAAAACTGGAAGGATAGTGGGGACCCATCGTATAAAAAAGAAAATCCTGAATGATCGGCGATCACTTAAACGTTTGGCGAAATCAAATCGAAGAAAAACAACAGTAGAACTCAGGGCTATGTTTAATAGTGAAAGTAAGACCATTTCCACATGCACAATGCGAAGGGAACTCAAGGGATTGGGACTGAACAGCTGTGTAGCCATAAGAAAACCACTAATCAGTGAGGCAAACCAGAAAAAAGGCTTAAATTTGCTAGGGAGCATAAAGATTGGATTTTGGAGCAATGGAAGAAGGTCATGTGGTCTGATGAGTCAAGATTTACCCTGTTCCAGAGTGATGGGCACATCAGGCTAAGAAGAGAGGCAGATGAAGTGATGCACCCATCATGCCTAGTGCCTACTGTACAAGCCTGTGGGGGCAGTGCTATGATCTGTGGTTGCTGCAGTTGGTCAGGTCTAGGTTCAGCAACAGTATGTGCTCCAAGACTGAGGTCAGCTAACTACCTGAACATACTGAATGACCAGGTTATTCCATAAATTGATTTTTTCTTCCCTGATGGCACAGACATATTCCAAGAGGACAATGCCAGGATTAATCAGGCTCAAATTGCGAAAGAGTGGTTCAGGGAGCATGAGACATCATATTTACACATGGATTGGCCACCACAAAGTCCAGACCTTAACCCCATTGAGAATCTTTGGGATGTGCTGGAGAAGGCTTTGCGCAGCCGTCAGACACTTCTATCATCAATGCAAGATATTGGTAAAAAATGTATGCAACACTGGATGGAAATAAATCTTGTGACATTGCAGAATGCGTGCCATATTCAAAGCTAAAGTCTTTTTTTTGGTGGCAACTTTTTGTTTGGACAGGCAGTGTATATTCATCCTACACATTATTGAGGGTGTGCCATGCATCAGAGTGCCCAGCATCGGTGAATGATCTGATATCCCCCTGGGTAGGTATGTTATCGCACGAAGGTTTAACAAAAGATAAGATGCCTCTATTGTCACTGTACAATACAATGTAATACAATGTACAATACAATGAAATGTTGTTTGCAGCAATCCTAGATGCCATGGACAGAGGAACAAGAACTGACATTTAAACTAAAGCATTACACTAGAAAAAAACAAAACATTGCACTAGAAGGCCTTTTTTTAGCAAATAAAGCCTCTGAAGGCCTTTTTTGGTAATTTCTGTTGTGTCTCATTACCTAACTATCACTATCTCATTAACTATGACTATCTCATTACATCACTATCTCATTACCTAACATATATAGTCTATACGTGTTAGGGAGTTGTGACCACTACTGTGGCAGGAGTACACCCTGTGTGGGGTACTGTGCTCGCCAGAGGTCTAACCATCTCAATTCCATCAGAAACCTGCTACCTGCTGAGTCGGGAAGGATTCCCTGCGGTTAGTGGATCTGCATTGTCCAAAAAGCAATCAAGAGAGGGGTCCAGCGTCATGTTGAGATCTCCCATGCAGATGACCCTAGCTTGTGGATACATGACTGCAAAAGTAGCCGCCATATGTAATACCTGCATGGAACCTGGGGGTGGGTTAAAAATTCCTAATAATGCATATTGTACATTGTCAATTAGAGAGTGTACAAATACATATCTGCCGTCTGAATCAATGACCAGGTCTTTCACCTCCCAGCGTAGTTGTTTGTGCACTAGCAGGGACACTCCTCGCAAAGAAGAATTATGGTATGAGTGCACTGCCCATTGTACCCAAGGTTTCTTCAATATTTAGGATGTGTTAGAAATAGGATGCATCTCTTGGAGGCATATAATCTGTGGGCTAGAGTGACTGATGAAAGCAAGCACCATAGATCTCTTATGTGGGGTCCCCAATCCCATAACAGTCCATGATAATATTTTTAACTCAGCCATGGATACAGAGACAGATCTATGTGATCAGAGGTAGGGTCTAGTGCAGTGGATATATTAGCATGCAATCTGACACCATGAATAACTGTGAACAATGAACAGAATATAATTATTGTAGAACCCAGGAAACAAAAATTCCGAACAGTCTGAGTTCACCTACATCATTTAAAAAAATGATACGTCTGTAATAAATTCTTATTGTAGACCATAGGCCAGTATGTCCGGGATGCCCCTGCCTAGGATGTTAATGGCAGAGGCATACGGGCTGCAGCCACAGAAATGGGTTATCCATTGTACACAGTTGTATACATATAAAGAAGCCCTGTGTAATTAGTGAAAGTAATGCAAAATATGAGGGATCAGTTATGGAAAATTACAACTAACATATGACTCAATGAACGCAAACCAGTCCGTTGATGTCGTATGGTGACTGGGGTCTAGAGAAGCCGGACGTCTCAGCGTCGCAGAGATCTTCGCCATAGGGCCAGCCATTCGGAGACTTCTCTAGGGGAGGTAAAGAAGACCACGCTGGCGCTGTCTACAACTAGCCCATAGAGCACAGGATGTTAGCTTCTCTCAAATGTCTCTTAACATCCATGAAAGTAGAGTTGTTTCTGTAATTCCATAGAGAAATCTGGAAAGATGGAGACTGGCATTTTCATATTTAATTTCTTGTCGCCTTCTAGCTAGAGCCAGTATCCTGTCTCTGTCCTTGCAGTTGGAGGAATCTTGCAAACATGGGGCAAGGTGGTGCCACTGCTGAAGGGGGTTTTGCTGGCACTCTATGTGCCCGTTGTACCACATCTACTGATGTAAAATTTGCATCTGGAAAAAGTTCCTTCATCCAATTTTCTACAAATGCATCTGGCGCCCGGCCTTCGTCTCTTTCAGGCAATCCGATGATTCTGTTGTTTCTACTGAGCCTATTTTCTAGGTCATCTGCATTCTGTTTCCATTGCTCTCCTTTAATATTTAGTTCAGAAATGGCGCTTGGAACAGAGGCGGTGGAACCCTTTATGCAAGATATGCGTTCTTCGGTGTGCTAAACCCTTCTCGCAGATTATGCAGGTCTTGACATAATAGTCCCAGATTAATCTTAACTTCGCCCAGTTTTTCTGTGAGGGAAGTCTTGCACGCAGTAATGGCTTCCAGAAGTCGGTACGTCCGACGCTGTACTTGCTCTAGTGTGCATATTCCGCTGCGGTAATTGCGACGGCGCTCCATGTTCGGTTATCTAGCAAATTCACTAAATTTATCAGCAGAGCTCTGAGCTTTTGGTGGCCCCATTGTTGTATCAAAAAGGTAAAGCGTTCTGCAATAATTGGAGCAGCTTTTAAAGGCACTGAAGATGTAGCGTACTATATACAGTGGGATGCAAAAGTTTGGGCAACCTTGTTAATCGTCATGATTTACCTGCATAAATCGTTGGTTGTTACGATAAAAAATGTCAGTTAAATATATCGTATAAGAGACACACACAGTGATATTTGAGAAGTGAAATGAAGTTTATTGGATTTACAGAAAGTGTGCTATAATTGTTTAAACAAAATTAGGCAGGTGCATAAATTTGGGCACCACAAAAAAGAAATGAAATCTATATTTAGTAGATCCTCCTTTTGCAGAAATTACAGCCTCTAAACGCTTCCGGTAGGTTCCAATGAGAGTCTGGATTCTGGTTGAAGGTATTTTGGACCATTCCTCTTTACAAAACATCCTTAGTTCATTCAGGTTTGATTGCTTCCGAGCATGGACAGCTCTCTTTAAGTCACACCACAGATTTTCAATTATATTCAGGTCTGGGGACTGAGATGGCCATTCCAGAACGTTGTACTTGTTCCTCTGCATAAATGCCTTAGTGCCTTTTGAGCAGTGTTTAGGGTCGTTGTCTTGTTGAAAGATCCAGCCCCGGCACAGCTTTAGCTTTGTCACTGATTCCTGGACATTGGTCTCCATTCTGTATCCTTCCCCTAAACCATGAAGGTGAACAATCTTTATCTTCAGGTCATTTGAGAGTTGTTTTGAGACCCCCATGTTGCTACTCTTCAGAGAAAATTAAAAGGGAAACTTACAATTGACCCTCTTAAATACTCTTTCTCATAATTGGATTCACCTGTGTATGTAGGTCAGGGGTCACTGAGCTTACCAAGCAAATTTGAGTTCCAATAATTAGTTCTAAAGGTTTTGGAATCAATAAAATGACAACAGTGCCCAAATTTATGCACCTGCCTAATTTTGTTTAAACAATTATCGCACACTTACTGTAAATCCAATAAACTTCATTTAACTTCTCAAATATCACTGTGTGTGTCTCCTATATGATATATTTAACTGACATTTTTTATCGTAACAACCAACGATTTATACAGGAAAATCATGATGATTAACAAGGTTGCCCAAACTTTCGCATCCCACTGTATTTATAGTAAGGTTTATAGAGTCATTCCTTTGTATTTGTTTTGTGTTCTTTTCCCTGCCTTCTGGTATCTGGTCTGTCAAGACCCCTGTTCCTTCAGCTTAAGGAACGGGTTGTCTTTGGGCCCTATCAAAACCCCAGGGCAGTCAGGCTTTAGGTTCCACTGAATGAACGGTCCTACCACTGAGGTCCGTTCATTCGGTTAGCAGTCAGGACTAGGGTTAGGATATCACTGTCCCTAGCACCTGCAGACGTCTCTTCCTGCACTAGTACACTGATAAATGGCAGAATCTAAGATGGCTGCATTATTTATAGGGCTGTGACATCACAGGGCTGGCTGGCTGCTGATTGGCTGCATGAATGGCATTGTGGGTGATCCCGCCTTCCCAGAGTTCCTTGCCCCATGTCCTCACACGTGCAGCAGCCATTTTAGCAAAAATGAGATTCGTTACCAAGCGCAAGGAAATTCACATTCGATGTGAATCAAATTTTTCCTGAAATTTGTAATGAATTCCACTTCGTCAGCTTCGATTCGCTCATCTGTAGCTGCAGCGGCATCATAACTGAAGTTTACATTTTGCGAGACAAGTATGCTTCCTTCACAGGTCTGTCAAAGAGGGGAGTTGAAAAAAAATAAAAAAAAGGTGCATGATGCCTTTAAGGCTTACGAACAGCACTTTTGTTACAATGGAGTTTCAGTTAAATTACAAGGTAAGTTTATTTTAATTTGTCTTCAGACATGGCAAAAATGTATGAAAAGCAAATGATGATAATCTAAGTAAAGGCTATGGGCACCTTTGGAGGCATTTTTTTTTTAAATTAATATTGCATTGCACATATTTTTGGCTAAAAAGTATTTTTCTAATTTGTCTTTATGACATATTTTGGACTGTTTGTCCATGACTGCAGACTGCTCTGTCTTTTTGCTGTGTACCCTTCTCATTGAAATCTGTTTTGACAGTTGTTGTGCTTTTTCATAAGTGTATAAAACATTTATCTAATATCATAATTATAATGGATTTGATTAGTTTTACAAGACACCATATTGCTATATGTATGTATTTTAAAGATGTCCGAGAGAGGGTCATGGGAAAGATGCTGTTATATAATAAGATTTCTTCTCATGGACGTACCAGTCTGAAAAGAGGCCTTCTTGTCTACTTGTGATTTATGGCTGAGATAAGGATATTCTCTGGACGCAGCTGGTGCTAATTACCTATACAGTTTGGTATTTATTAATGAAGCAGAAAATCTGTAATATCTATATACCCGTATAATCAACCTTAGTTTTGTATAAGAAAATTAATCGAGACATATGTATCGTTTTATATTATTATGTATTATTAAGGACGTTTATGTACTTGTTATCATATATATTTCTTAATAGGAACGCATATATTCCTATTATATGATGAAAACAGTTTAAGTATGGACTTTGTTAAACGGACCTTGTCATCTCCCAAAACCATCCCAAGCCGTCAGCAGTACAAGCGTGTAGCCAGCAGCGTGTTTCTAATGATGCCTTTCTTCCTGAAGGCAGATGCAGCAAAAGTACTGAAAACGTTGTTTTATCCCCTGCCCGGCACGCTTCTCCACACATGCTTGAAGTCAAGGAGGCAGCGGCATCCTTGCTTCAAGTGATGGTAACCACGTCCCCTTCCCTGCCCCTTCGTTGTAACTGACAGCGCTTATGCAGAAAGTTCGGCAAAGCCAGCTGAACAGTCGGCTGTCAGTCACAGCAAAGGGGCAGGGAAGTGGTTACCATGACTTGAAGCAAGGAGGCCGAGGCGGAGAGACTTATACTCTGGCTTAGCGGAGAATGATACGGGAGAAATGGTTAGCCATGTAGTTCCATGAGCCATTTGGTGTTTACAAAACGAAATTGCACCCTGAATTTTCTCACTATTTACGTGCTTCGGGTTTGGATATTGCAATGCGCTCATGCAAGTCTGAAGGGAGCGTTAGCGAAGGTATATCTGTATATACACATACACACAGCATATATATATATATATATATATATATATATATATACACACTGTGTATGGGATTGTCTCTTATCTGGGGGTCATTTTCACAGACTTCGCTACGGACACTAGATTGAAGTCCAAACAATGCTTTATTTTCAAGCACATCAGCACAAAACAGCAACCAAAACGTTAATCAAAAACATAAATCCTCAACCGTCTGGCCACTGACTAAATAGTCTTTTCCTCTCTATCGGGATCTGGGTCTACCACCCAGCTCCCAAAAACACATCACCGGTGCTTACCCCACACACAGGGTTGGAGGGTTTCGGCTCCCACAGGTCTCGACACAGCCTGCTCGTTTCCCAGACTGGGAGCCACACCTAAGTCCAGAAACAGGATTAAATAGCATCCCTGGACATGTTCCAAAATCCCGGACTGGAGCATGGGTAACAGGCACCCACCCAACACATTGCCTGTTCCCAGTAAAAGCCCACCTCGGACTAGCTGGAGCCAGCTG
This sequence comes from Bufo gargarizans, assembly GCF_014858855.1. NCBI lineage: Eukaryota > Metazoa > Chordata > Amphibia > Anura > Bufonidae > Bufo > Bufo gargarizans. The sequence continues at coordinate 120,616,320 of NC_058087.1, read as the reverse complement.
AGCTAACTATCTCAGTGTCCACCAACTAACTTAGTGGCCACCTATATCTAGGACCTTTACTCCACCAAGGCCAGGCCCCTTGGTGACACGCTCCTGGTGCAAACAACACCCCTTTTTCATGCTTCCCCGGGGGATTTTACTGCACCCATCACTGTTCACATTGCCACTATATATATATATATATATATATATATATGTTAATATATATATATATATATATATATATATATACACAGACAGGCCAAAATCACAACTATGTTCAGTTCTTCCACGGATATTCAATAACTGGGATAAAGAGCTGGTTAATTCAACATGTCTTCTATTAGTATTTAGTAATAAGAAGACTTGTTGAATTAACCTGATTTTTATCCCAGTTATTGAATATCTGTGGAAGAAACCAACGAAATTGTACACAGTTGTTATTTTGGGCTGTGTATATATATATATATATATATATATATATATATACACAGTACAGACCAAAAGTTTGGACACACCTTCTCATTCAAAGAGTTTTCTTTATTTTCATGACTATGAAAATTGTAGATTTACACTGAAGGCATCAAAACTATGAATTAACACATGTGGAATTATATACATAACAAAAAAGTGTGAAACAACTGAAAATATTCTAGGTTCTTCAAATTAGCCACCTTTTGCTTTGATTACTGCTTTGCACACTCTTGGCATTCTGTTGATGAGCTTCAAGAGGTAGTCACCTGAAATGGTCTTCTAACAGTCTTGAAGGAGTTCCCAGAGATGCTTAGCACTTGTTGGCCCTTTTGCCTTCACTCTGCGGTCCAGCTCACCGCAAACCATCTCGATTGGGTTAAGGTCCAGAGACTGTGGAGGCCAGGTCATCTGGCGCAGCACCCCATCACTCTCCTTCATGGTCAAATAGCCCTTACACAGCCTGGAGGTGTGTTTGGGGTCACTGTCCTGTTGAAAAATAAATGATGGTCCAACTAAACGCAAACTGGATGGAATAGCATGCCGCTGCAAGATGCTGTGGTAGCCATGCTGGTTCAGTATGCCTTCAATTTTGAATAAATCCCCAACAGTGTCACCAGCAAAGCACCCCCACACCATCACACCCCCTCCTCCATGCTTCACGGTGGGAACCAGGCATGTAGAGTCCATCCGTTCACCTTTTCTTCGTCGCACAAAGACACGGTGGTTGGAACCAAAGATCTCAAATTTGGACTCATCAGACCAAAGCACAGATTTCCACTGATCTAATGTCCATTCCTTGTGTTCTTTAGCCCAAACAAGCCTCTTCTGCTTGTTGCCTGTCCTTAGCAGTGGTTTCCTAGCAGATATTCTACCATGAAGGCCTGATTCACACAGTCTCCTCTTAACAGTTGTTCTAGAGATGTGTCTGCTGCTAGAACTCTGTGTGGCATTGACCTGGTCTCTAATCTGAGCTGCTGTTAACCTGCGATTTCTGAGGCTGGTGACTCGGATGAACTTATCCTCCGCAGCAGAGGTGACTCTTGGTCTTCCTTTCCTGGGGCGGTCCGCATGTGAGACAGTTTCTTTGTAGCGCTTGATGGTTTTTGTGACTGCACTTGGGGACACTTTCAAAGTTTTCCCAATTCTTCGGACTGACTGACCTTCATTTCTTAAAGTAATGATGGCCCCACTTATTAAACCTGACAGGGCACACTTGTGAAGTTAAAACCATTTCAGGTGACTACCTCTTAAAGCTCATCAAGACAATGCCAAGAGTGTGCAAAGCAGTAATCAAAGCAAAAGTTGGCTACTTTGAAGAACCTAGAATATGACATATTTTTAGTTGTTTCACACTTTTTTTTTATGTATATAATTTGACATGCGTTAATTCATAGTTTTGATGCCTTCAGTGTGAATCTACAATTTTCATAGTCATGAAAATAAAGAAAACTCTTTGAATGAGAAGGTGTGTCCAAACTTTTGGTCTGTACTGTATATATATATATATATATATATATATATATATAAATCCAAAATCACCTATTGTAGTAATATAAGTTGGAGTATTACGTGATATATATACACAAAAGTGGTTTATTTCTGGACCCATTTTGGTCTGTATTGGCATTAGATGTATCCCTTTTTTCAGGAGCCATTAGGGGCCATTTAATTTTTTGATATATATTTTTATATATTTTATTTTAAATTTTACATTTTTTATTGTATTTTTAAATATGTTTTGCATTGTTTTTGTTTTAAATTAATATGAATATGTAAGAAATGGTTGCCCATTAAATGTTTGTATAGAAAGTATACTGGTTCTGGATGTTTTCAGATGAGGAGTGCCTGTCTCTGCCATATTTGTATTCTTGAGTATTGACAGGGTGAATCAATTTGACAGAGCACCATATCCATAACTACAGACAGGTGAGCCACTATAATTAATTTAATGATGATCAAAAAGTAGTAAACTAAGATTTTTTTTTTTTTTGTCAAACTGCAGAGACGAGAAATGGTTCAAAAATGGTGGTCTGGTATGAAGATCTGAAAAAAAAACTTTAAAGTCTTTCCTAAGATCCAAACCAGGGATCTCTACAGTACATGCAAAACCAATACCTTAACCTCTAAGATACAGTTATACCATATAAAGGTGCATGATTTTTCTATACTTATAAGCTGAGACATATTACTAGTGTCTGTATAATCATACATTGTGCCTGTGAATAAAGCAGTAATTGTACATTAGTTTTCTGAGCAGATCTCAGTGTAGTAAAGCTGTACTGCATAATGATATGATATGTATATGAAGACATATTAGGTGCCCAAAAAATTTAAATCTAAGTAAAAACAACAAAAAAATATACAATTTAAAAAAAATAAAAAAAAAAATATAATAAAATACAGTCGCGGAAACTTTCACCATAGTCACCCCGTTCTCTCAAACCTATACATTTTATGAAAACTATTGTCACAAAATAGGGAATCAATTGAAATAATTAAAGTTCATCTCAGTTTTAATTTTTTTTTTAAATAAAAAGCTGCAATAAAAAAAGACTTTTTAATAAGAGTTAGCGGTTTTTCCCCAAATTAAACCTAAAAAACATCTCTAAGGCTACTTTCACACTAGCGGCAGCCTTCTCCGGCAGGCTGTTCCAGCAGGTGAACAGGCTGCCGGATCCGTGCTGCCGCTAGTGCACACGAGCCGCCGGATGTCTGCTCTGGCCCCATTGATGATAATGGGGGCAGGCCGGAGTTCCGGTAGCAGCACGGCAAACATGCCAATAGGCGGCAGGAATAAAACTACGACATGTACACCTGCCGTAACAGCCTGCCGGAGAAAGCTGCCTGCCTAAAAACATGGTAATAAAACGTTCTAAGTGTCATTTAAAAAACATTGCAAAAATTATTTTGGTAAGCAAACAAAAAAGTTAGGGTCACTAAACCACCACGTGCACAAAATTACAAAAAATATTTGGGACATTCAGGCCTTTTTTAGGCCCGGTCATGAGAGTGTTAATGCTTAGAGCATCAGGTCACTATGTACCCAGTTGGCAGTCATAAGAAGGACTTGGGTCTGCCCCTGGGGATGTTAATGCTAAGATTCAACTTTCTAGTCATCACAAAATTAGACACAGACAGTATTAGACTTCATGACACAAACAGACACAGACAGTTAATCAAGTAAAAGAGGAAAAATAGCAACTTTTCAGTGGCTTTGCCACCCACCCACCATTTTCCCAAAAAGTGCGGCAAGGGATAGGCACTTGACTTTTACAAACATTTATAAAATCAAGAAAATACCTGTCGATAACTTGAAGTAAAGGCTCCTTGATAAGCCACAATTCCTGAAGATAGGAGAATATCTCCTGTCAAGTTAATGTATAATGATCCAAGTTCTATAGCCGTTTGACTCCATCTTGTTTTTTCTCCACCTAGTCCTCCAATCAACTGTTCGGCACGATCCAGTTTTTTGCTGCACAAATCAACCTGAAAAAATATCATATCATATATTAATGTGCATGGTTGAGTATTACGGTATGTGAGAACTGATTTCTTTTAGAGCTGTGTTTTTAACTTACCAAAATGTATAATGCATATTAACCTTTTTAGGAACATAGCCTAACTTTATTTTTTCAAATTCATTTTTCCTTCCCCGCCTTCCAAGACCCATTATTTTTTCATTTTGTACATATATAAAAAAGAAATGAATCGCACATCCAGCTACTATGCTTTGATCTAATCCCTGCTACTTTAGAAGAAAACAGCACTAAATATCGCATGTGTACCGCCTCCTATGCTATATGCTAAATGAGGCATCAGTGTACATCTTGATCAAAAGGCATAAGTCCACTCACCACGCCAAGGTTGCCTCTATGAGTGGGTCCTACTCTTAAATTGGCGCGGTGCTGCCCGGTGACCACCGACGCTGTGGCGCCAATCCAGCAGACAACGGGTCCCAGCAGTCAAATAGCACCCCTGCTGCCCGACTATGCCATACCTAGCACTGGGCCCCACCAACCCGACAGGAAAACAGCAATGGCCCCCATGCAGTACCGCACCATGTGAACAGTTGTCAAAGCTCAACTTACCTGAAGCGCTCAGGAACTCCAACTGAGAGCATGGTAGGTTCATTTAAACCCTCATGCAAAATACCTTATAGTAGTTGGATTTCTTTTTTTTTTTTCTTTTTGTGTTCACATAGCCACATAAGGGATTGTTTTTTGTAGGACAAGTTATATTTTTGGATATAGAGAATGATAGAACAGGCGGCACTCACCAGCGTTGAGCACTCACCAGATGGTTCCTTTATTCATATAAAAGTTAAAAGATGAACACTTCGGGCTGGAGCATATAGTGCGGTAAGACACAGCTGGGGTCAGCGGAGACGACTGTTTCGCGCTAACTTGCGCTTCGTCAGGCCAGTGACTTAGTAGCGCTCACAGGCGCATCTTATACTCGTCACTGCGTTTGGTTGTCACAGCAAGCAGGACGCTTAGACTTCCCTGCAGCCGCCCATACGATCGAGCCCAGCTGAATACAATAATATATCTACAGTGGCAGAACTGAAGGTTAAATAAAAGAATTAGGGAAGGATCCCATAATAGGCTTGTTGTCTCAGCTAAAGGAATTAGTCTCTAAATATGTAGCTGCTGATTTTTTGCCACCTAGTATGTTTGAGAAGTTGGTACCACAATACCCCAATAAGCCAGCCTGGTATTTTGTTCTTAAAATACACAAATCAATTACAGCCCCACAAGGCGGCCATATCGTGGCAGGTATAGGGTCTCTTACAGAACCTCTTTCCCAATACATTGACTGGTTGCTTAGACCCCTTTAATCCAAGGCCCCCACATACCTTAGTGACACCAGCGATTTCCTTCGGGCCATCAATCTCTTTGATTGGCGCGATGGACTCGCTTTGGTGTCACTGGATGTGGAAAGCCTTTACACTAGGATACCGCATGACATGGGGATCCAGGCAATCAGTCAGGTTTTGGGAAAAAAATCTATATATTGCCAGTTTATAGCAGAGGCACTCAATTTCATCCTCTCTAATAATGTGTTCACATTTGATGAGCAATTGTACAGGCAGAGGGTAGGAACTGACATGGGTACGCCCGTATCTTGCACTTATGCTAATCTATTTTTAGCCGTGTTTGAGGACAGATATGTCTTCACCACAGCGAATCCATACTTGCAACATATACAGTCATTTTTAAGATAGGTTGATGACGTATTCATGATATGGTCAGGCACTGAGATGCAATGTAGGGAATTCGTGTCCTATCTGAATAACAATAACATGAATATGAGATTCACCCTCAATTTTGGGGGCCATTCACTTGAATTTCTGTATATGCTCATAGAGGCTAGAGAGGACGGCATCCAAACCAGCGGCCACCGTAAGCCCACCGCTACGAATTACCTCCTGCATCAAAGGAGCTTCCACCCGGCCAGGGTAAAAAAATCCATACCCTATGGTCAGATCATGCGGCTAAAATGAATAAATAATACTGAACAGGGATACAACAGACAGTCAGAAGAACTAAAAGGTAGATTATTAGCTAAAGGATACAAGGAGAGGGATGTAGACACAGCCCAAAAAAAAAAAAAAAAAAAAAAAGCAGGTTCCTAGGTTCCTACACTCAACAAGAGTTATTATACAACAAAAGGAAATATGCCCAGAAAGAAATGGAGAGATTCGTTTTCACCTTCAAATATAGCCCCGCAGCAAGTCTCGTGCAATCTGTAATAATTGGGACATTTTGAAAAATAAAGAAGGCCTGGAGGTAGTGGCAAACAACAGGCCACTCATAGCTTTCAAGAAATGTCATAAAATAAAAGACCAAATTGTAAAGAGCAGGTTCAAGAATAAAGTGACCAGCAATTGGCTGGAGACCCAGGGGCAATTTCAAGTGTGGGAATTGCTCCTTCTGCAACTACAACAACCAAAATAAATACTTGTGTTTTGGTGGGGTTTCGCACCCTGTTACACAATTTATTACTTGCAGAAGTAATTATGTGGTCTACTTAATCACCTGCCAATGTGGAGCCTATTATATATAGGCAAAACTATCCGCCCTTTATTTGAGGGGTTTAGATAGAATCTAAATTCTTTCAAAACAGGCAAGGGTTGCACTAGGCTTATTGAGCATGTTCGCAATGAACATGAAGACAATCCGCAGTCTTTCCTTTGCAGGGATAGTGCAGGCGTCATCCAGGTCCCGAGGTGGGGACAGACACTCCTGCAGAGAGATTCCACGTGGATCATAAAAGCTGATGCCGTAGGTCCTTTGGGATTCAATGATAGAAATGATCTTAGCGTGTTTATTTAACCTTCAGTTCTACCAGACGCAGTGACGAGTATAAGATGCGCCTGTGAGCGCTACTAAATCACTGAGCTGACGATGCGCAAGTTAGCACGAAACGGCAGTCGCCGATGACCTCCGCTGTGTCTTACCGCACCATACGCTCCAGCCCAAAGTGTTCATCTTTTAACTTTTATATGAATAAAGGAACCATCTATCAACACTGGTGAGTGCCGCCTGTTCTATCATTCTCTATATCCTCACATACATGCTGTCAAGGCTGTGCACCACTAAAATGTGTTAAGAGACCGGGTAATTATTAGATATGTGACGTCTGGCAGTGCCGCCTATCTCTCTTTCCTTCATACCACGCAAGTTATATTTTTAATGGCACTGTTTACTTTTGCTATAACTTGTACTTGAAAATAGGAAAAAATTATTTGTGAGGTGAAATCGAAAAAAAAAAAAAGGCACTTCAACCAAGGTTTTTTTTTCTTTTGACGTTCACTGTGCGCTAAAAATGATATGCCAACTTTATTCCGCGGGTCATCACGAATATAAATTGTTTAATTTTTATTTTGTCTTCCTACTTTTAAAAAATAAAAACCTGCATCACCATTTCTGACAGCTATGACTTTTTTAAATTTCCATCTACATAGCTAGAGGCCTCATTCACACGACCATATTTTGAAAAGTGTCCATCTGCATTTTTTGCGGATCGCTCGTGGACCCATTCATTTCTATAGGGCTGCAAAAAATACGGACAGCATACAGATGTCATCCATGTGCTGTCTGCGTCTGTGCAATCAAGAATGGGCATTTTGACAATGGGGTCCATGAAAAGTGTGCGATGCAAACAGCCGCAATCCACATTTTGTGATTATGTAGTTTGCAGACTGCAAAACGTTTACAGCCATGTTAAGAGACTTGAGCATCTGGTTGTCTTGTCATGTCTCCCATACACTACAATGATTTACCATTGCAGTCTATGGGAAGTTTGCTGTGTTCTTATGGAGCCCTGCCACAGGTAGAGATCCATAGGATTATCATTATGGTAAGCCTGGTAGCTTCTAGCAGGCTCAAGGCTATCATAGCAACCAAACAGCTCCCTCGATCTTAGTGTGAAGGGACTGTTCAGGCCCTGGGAGCTGGGAGCATAGTGCTCCTGGGGAAAGCTGCCTCAGATGCTGTGCACAACTGAGACTTATAAGGGGTTAAATGACCAGGATCAACATCATCACTGATCCTAGTCACTGAAGCAGCGGGCTCAGCGAGTGACCATGCTCCATGCACTTCACACTGCACCACACTGTAACTTGTACACTGTGGTGCTTGTAAGGATTAAGCCATCAACCCTACGAGTTGTAAAAAAAATCTTTATTCCTGAAAAAACTTCCCTCAATAATTACCAACTGAGAGTACTAAGTATAATACTACAATACATACTGATGAAGCTCATTGGTTTCTGCAGCTCTTTAGTAAGTTGCTTAGATTCTGATTTGATACAAAAGTTTTGTTTTTACAATATGATTAAACAAGTTAATGTAGTAATGTCAGTCAATATCAACATCTTATATACATCTTTTTTTTCTGCTAAACATAAATAATGCAATTGGGATGAGTGTGTGTGTGAAGCTTCCAAAATTTATTTTAGAAAATGCACAGAAGCTAATAATGGTCAAGCCTATATTAACCCATTCTCGACATGAACGCCCAATGTCAGGTCTTTAAAGATGGGGCCAGCTCAAGAGCTGAGTAGGCACCACAGCTGCCAGGTGCCTGATGTTTTACACAACAGACACCTAACTGTAGAGTCCATGATTGTTAATAAGGCAAATTACAGAAGCCATGGTCAATTGCGACCACCACATCTTCGTGGTGATTTTTTTGCTGCACTCCTAGGGAATGAACCATTCCCCCGTGCTGAGATTGAGGGAGCTGTTCAGTTGCTATGGCAGCCTTGGCCACTTTGTCATAGCAAAGTTCCTATCAATCCCCAACTGTGAAATTGATCAATTCTAACAGAGACTGCATAGACTTCAATTGTAAATCATTGCAGTATATGGTAGAAGCATTAAAGTCCACAAGGGGGACTAAAAACAAATGTAAACAAAAGTTTAAAAACATTTTTTTTTAATATAAAACTATTTATCCCATACAGGGATAGGGTAATGGAAAAAATCAAAATGGCCAATTTGCCTTTTTTATTCAATTTGGTAAAGCAACGAAATAAAGTGCTAAAACGCAAACACACACCTCAAAATGGTATGAATAAAAACTACAGATTACTCCACAAAAAATGAGACCTCACACAGTACCATAGATGTAAATAAAGTATAAAAGTTATAAGGTCCAGATTATAGATTTGAAAAATAAACATATTTTTTTTTTAACCCCTTAAGGACACGGCCATATTTCACCTTAAGGACCAGGCTATTTTTTGCAAATCAGACTAGTGTTACTTTATGTGGTGATAACTTTAAAACGCTTTGACTTACCCAGGCCATTCTTAGTTTTTTTGTCACATATTGTACTTTAAGGCACTGGTGAAATGGAGTAAAAAAAAATCATTTTTATTTATAAAAAAAAAAAAAAAATTTGCCAATTGGCAAATTTCCAAGTTTCAATTTCTCTACTTCTATAATAAGTAATAGTTATTACTTTACATTCCCCATATGTCTACTGTTTGGATCATTTTGGGAATGACAAAGAATTTTTGGGGGATGTTACAAGGCTTAGAACTTTAGAAGCAAATCTTGAAATTTTTAAGAAATGTTCAAAAACCCACTTTTTAAGGACCAGTTCAGGTCTGAAGTCACTTTGTGAGGTTTACATAATAGAAACCACCCAAAAATAACCCCATTCTAGAAACTACACTCCTCAAGGTATTCAAAACTGATTTTACAAATGTAGTTAACCCTTTAGGTGTTGCACAAGAGTTAATGGCAAATCGAGAGGGAATTTGAGAATATAAATTTTTGGGCAAATTTGCCATTTTAAATCAATTTTTTCCAGTAACAAAGCAAGGGTTAACAGCCAAACAAAACGTTATATTTATTGCCCCGATTCTGTAGTTTGCAGAAACACCCCTTTTAGTTGCTCTATATTACATTTTTGTGAAGGCAAGTTTACCAAAAATAGAAATTCTGAAATTTCATCTCCATTTGCCATAAACTGTTGAGGAACACCTAAAGGGTTAATACAGTTTGTAAAATCAGTTTTGAATACCTTGAGGGGTGTACTTTCTTAGATGGTGTCACTTTTATTGAGTTTCTACTCTAGGGGTGCATCAGGGGTTCTTCAAATGGGACATGGTGCCCAAAAAAAAGGCCATCAAAATCTGCCTTCCAGAAACTATAAGGCGTTCCTTTCCTTCTGCGCTCTGCCGTTTGGTTATACAGTAGTTTACGACCACATATGGCAGGGATGGCCAACCTGCAGCTCTCCAGCGGTTGCAAAACTCCCAGCATGCACAGTCTGCCTACAGCTATCAACCTACAGCAGGGCATGGTGGGAGTTGTAGTTTTACAACAGCTGGAGAGCCACAGACATATGAGGTGTTTCTGTAAACTGCTGAATCAGGGTAATAAATATTAGGTTTTGTTTGGCTGTTAACCCTTGCTTTGTTACTGGAAAAAACAGTTTAAAATGGAAAATTTGCCAAAAACACAGTTTTATTTATTTATTTTTTGACCATGTTCATCTGAGGGGTTAGGTCATGGGGTATTTTATTAGAGCAGATTCTTATGGATGCGGTGATACCTAATATGTTTACTTTTTTTAATTTTATTTAGGTTTTACACTATATTATCCTTTTATAAACAAAAATACATTTTTTTGCACAGTTTTTATTTTATTTTTTTGACCGTGTTCATCTGAGGGGTTAGCTCATGGGGTATTTTTATAGAGCAGATTCTTACGGATGTATTCCATGGAAGTATGGTACTCCCTGAAGCAACCGTCAATGCAGAGGCCCGGATGATCGGGGCACGTGTCACACTGAGTGGTGGTGTCCTTCCGTATCCCACTCCTGTGACACAGTCTGCACTTTTTATGGGTCCGTCACTTCTTTCCAGTATGGGGGACCATACCTGGAAAGTGTTGGCCAGGGACGATCCGGAAGCCTCCAGTTCCCGAGGTACTCCGGCCTGCTCTTCCCCGGTCAGAAAAAATCAGGGCCTTGAGGACTGCTTCATAGAACTGAAGAAACTTCCCTGTGTTGCCAGCGCTCTGGAACAGCACAAAAGAGTTGTACAAGACAACCTGTACCTCAAGTAGACCTCAACTTTTTTGTACCATGCACGGGTTTCTCGCATGGCAGTATATGGCTTGAGGACTTGATCAGAGAGATTGTGACGAAACCAACCTCGACATGGTGTTTTGGAGGGGGCTGTTTGCCAGCCTCCTGCCCCAGGATTACTGCCCTTTGAGATACTTTTGCTAACTTTTAAACCCCTGAACCTATTCAAGTGAATTTTGGATAGGTTTGTCCCCAAGTTATACTGGTTAAATTGATGTAAGTTATATGTATGGACAATGTAAACTCACAAAGTTGTAACAATTTATAATAAGTGTAACTTGTCAGCTTGGGAGGAATATGCTGGGTGTGTTTCTATTGTCCCATTGTTCCATTGTCCCATTGTGTGTTTAAATGGTGATGTCTGTCCTGTTGTCTCCACATGTGTATTGGCGATTTCCCTTTGTCCTGAGAGATAATTGGATTGCTCCTCGGTTGTCTCCAGGACAGAGAGGAGGAAACCATGATGCATTGTGGGGATGTGTTGTATCTGTCCTGTGTCGCAGTCTTCCTTCTGGTCCCCTAGGAGCGTGTCAACCAGATGGGGACCTGCATAAATACGGGCGGGTAGCTGTTTTTACATTCAAATACAGGCGAGTTGCTGTTTTTACATTCAACATAGAGCCTCATCTCATGTGTATGGGGATTGCTATACGCTGTATACTCTCCTGGCTATTACTACTAGCTCTTGTAAGAGCTGTTCCTGTTCCTGGTTCCGGTGGTGGTATCGGTGTCGAGCGGAGTGCTTGGAGTCCCCGGGAGGCACTGGGAGCATCTATTAACGGAGGTACCCGGTCGGGGTGCTAGGAGATCTGTTACAGAGATCAACTCCTCCCATATACCGATTGTAGTCAACGATACAATCGGGCTTGAGGACCGTTGTCGCGGTACCTCGCACAGGGACAGGATTGATGCTGTTACCATGAATTGTGGACAGTACAAGGACATCCCTCTTTTCCTTCTATCTGACCAGCAAAAGGTTTCAACTGATAAGGGCACAGGTCGCACCCCTGGGGATAGGTACCTGGAGGGGGTTAGTAGGGAGGCCGCATTGATTTTTCCGCACGGTCCCACAAGCGGACGTGAATCTGGCAGCGAGGGACTGGAACAAGGGGATACTAGTATAAAAGTTATCCACGTACAGGTGGTAACCCTTATCTAGCAGTGGGTGCATAATATCCCACACACGTTTCCTGCTAACACCCAGAGTGGGGGGACATTCTGGGGGTTCAATACGGGAATCTCGCCACTCATACACACAAAACTTGTAAGTGTACCCTGAGGTACTCTCACAAAGTTTGTACAGCTTCACGCCTTACCTCGCCCGCTTAGAGGGAACATACTGGCGGAAAATGAGTCTCCCCTTGAAAGCACTGAGAGACTCATCAACCGTGGCCTCCAAAAATTTGTCCCCAAAGTGATCGATGACCGGCCTGATTTTGTACAGGTGGTCATATGCAGGATCACCTTGGGAGGAACATGCTGCATTATCTGCATAATGCAAGCATTTCCGGCCTCAAACCGGGTACCTGTCATGGCCGTACTGTAAAGTGGGGTCTGGTAGAGGACGTCCCCACTCCAGTAATGCCTGACACTAGGTTTTTTGACTAGGCCCATGTGCAGCACGAGGCCCCAAAACGTCCTCATCTCGGCTGCACTGACCGGAGTCCAGACACAGGCCCTAGCCAAAAAGGAGCTCAGGTGATAAGCAATGAACTGTTGGGCGTACAGGTTTGTTTGCTCCATCATCAGGTTCACAAAGTGGTCACTAAAAAAAGACTAAAATAGTCATATTCAGTGAAGCCCACTGTGCAAATCTGGATTCCTGGTTGGCCAACAAAATCAGGAATCGCAGGCTCAAAATGCTCTGGGGTACACCATGCAAGTTCACCCAAAAAATGGTGGGCCGGAAAACTAGTACGAGCCCCAGAGCTGCTCATACTAGTGTGGGCCACAGGGTCCCTAGCATGGCAGTCTCCTTGCTCTGCCTAGCGGCATCTCCGCCGCCTTGGGGGCTCATCATCGCTAGATGATGAGGAGGACGTGGATGACAAAAGGAAAGTGGGGTCATGCTTGTTATCACTGGGACTCTCAGAGTCGGAGGCAAGCTGGATGTATGCCTCCTCAGCCGAGAACATCCGGCGGGCCATAGGGGACTGTGTGTGTGCGTGTGTGTTTCTGTGCGTGTGTGGAAATCTTTATTTGGTGTGCGTTTGTGTGGGGGCATGGTGTCCACGTATTTACCCTAAACCTAACAGAATTTTTTTAAAATAAAAATAAAATAAAAATAAAGGGCAAAAAATGTTAAAAAAAAATAAATAAATACATTTCTAACTCGCTGACCAGCCATCCAAAGCTGATCAGCGGTGGGGTCTGTGATGCGCTAACAGTGGCCGGACACAGACGGCGTACCCAAAAAAATAAATAAAAAAACTGCTTGCGCCCCAAAAAAGTTGTGCGGGTGGGGTCAGGGGGGCAAGCTGCAGCACCCCTGGGGGGGTCTAGGGTCACACAGCTGTGCTGTGGACCCCAGACACCCGATTTAGGTTGATGCAACCCATCACTTTTTTTTTTTATTAAACTTTCCCTGAATATCCCTGCCTAACCTAACCTGTCCCTAACCTTTCCCTAAATACCTTTTACTTAAGGTGAAGGGGGTACTGGGCACAGATGGTGGTGCTGGCTCTGGAGATCCGCAGGCTCTCTCCTCGGCTCCCGGACACAGAAAGGAGGAGAGGAGCGCTGCAATAATTTGAACTGTCCGCCTGCCCCTGCAGCCAATCAGAGACGATCCTGAGAGGTGATGCCACCATCACTTCTCAGGATCGCAGGATGGTGATTTGTGGTGTATTATCACACCACCGATGACCATCCTGTTCCGGGTTATCGGGTCCCCAGAGACCAGAATAACCCAGAAACGCAGCAAACCGCAGGTCTGAATTGACCTGCGGTTTGCTGCGATCGCCGACACGGGGGGGGGTTCACAGGCACCTAGTTCCAATCAGCACCTACCGCACGGCAGTGATCGGAACTACACAGGACATACAGGTACGCCCTGTGTCCTTAAGTACCAAATTAAATCCATAGGATTAACTTTATGCTGTTGAAGATAAAGCAGGGCGCACCATAGGGTAATACCATTCGTAGACAGCAGGGCTCACCTTTGATGGTTGTGCTACCTGTAGGCACAACTCTAGTGAAAAGCTTGTCAAGACGTGTACTGGTGTCACGATTCGCTGGTGGATCTGCAGCCGCGAAGGGATGACTTATTGTCGGAGATACCTGAGGTCTCCAAGAAGTGGTAGGATACAGAGGTAAATAGATAAGATATCCCAGGACGCAAGAATCCAGTCCAGATGGTCTTCTTCTGCAATAAAAGTATCTTTTCACTATCATTATCTGGACTGGATTGTTACGCCCTGGGATATCTTATCTATTTACCTCTGTATCCTTAAGTACCAGGACATCAGTGCGTACCTGTACGCCCTGTGTCCTTAAGAGGTTAATAGCAATAAAATACAAGAAAAACTTTAAAAAGGTTGCATTGCTGTAATTGTACTGACCCACAGAATGATGTTAACCTGTCAGTTTTATCACATGGGGAACGCCATAAAAAATAAAACCCATACAACTATAGCGGTATTGATTCTATTCCAATTTCACCAAATATTGATTTATTTCCAGCTTCCTACTACATTGTAAGCCATATTAAATAGTGCCAATGGAAAATACAACTTGTCTCACAAAAAGTCTTCAGATGGCTATGTGAACGGAAAAATAAAAAAGTTATGGCTCCAGGGAGTAAAAAATGAAGATGACAAACTAGAAAATGTCTGTGACAGGAAGGGGTTAATACATTAGAAATCTAAACATTTTATTTTTTTATATGAAAATAATACAAAAGTAGTAGGAAAGCACAATCAATGTCAAATGTACCCAAACTAGCTGTTAGGAAAACTCGAACCCACGGCATGAGTAAATATTCCATTTTATTGAAGCTCATCAATCCTTCTACACAAAGGCACATAATTGATGCCAACACAGTTGTCAGCTGCAGCTACCAGAAAATAATTTATGTGGTGCTGTCAACACATTATACTGTGCTTAGTATGAGATGTTAAATGCTAATCGCATTTTACAAGAAGGCCAAAAACTATGATTTAACACAGACAGAGCTATTATATCATCATCCCAGAACATTTTGTGCCTGGAGGCTTAACTACATTATAGGAAGCAAGCACCTGGCATGATCTCAGTCCCCCTCAATTGGTTTCAGCCGCCATTTACAAATAAACATGACCTTATCTAAGGTAAACTAAAATTCTTATCACACTGCAGGGTTACCCTGATGAATACAGTCATGTGAAAAAATTAGGACACCCTTTGAAAGCATGTGGTTTTTTGTAACATTTTTAATAAAAGGTTATTTCATCTCCGTTTCAACAATACAGAGAGATTAAAGTAATCCAACTAAACAAAGAAAACTGAAGAAAAGTCTTTTCAAGATCTTCTGTAAATGTCATTCTACAAAAATGCCTATTCTAACTGAGGAAAAAGATAGGACACCCTCACATGTATTCCCTCTTAAATTGGCTCAGATCTCACACAGGTATATCACACCAGGTGCACATAATTAGTAGATCGTTACTCTGCATGTTGAATGAGGCTTGCCCTATTTAAACCTCAGACATTTAGTTTGGTGTGCTCCTGACTGTTGAAGTGAGAGTGAGCACCATGGTGAGAGCAAAAGAGCTGTCAGAGGACTTCAGAAAAAAGATTGTAGCAGCCTATGAGTCTGGGAAGGGATTTAAAAAGATCTCAAAAGATTTTGAAATCAGCCATTCCACTGTCCGGAAGATAGTCTACAAGTGGAGGGCTTTCAAAACAACTGCCAACATGCCCAGGACTGGTCGCCCCAGCAAGTTCACCCCAAGAGCAGACCGCAAGATGCTAAAAGAGGTCTCCAAAAACCCTAAAGTGTCATCTCGAGAACTACAGCAGGCTCTGGCTACTGTTGATGTAGAAGTACATGCCTCTACAATCAGAAAGAGACTGTACAAGTTTAACTTGCATGGGAGGTGTGCAAGGAGGAAACCTTTGCTTTCCAAGAGAAACATCGAGGCCAGACTGACATTTGCCAGAGATAAAGTTGACAAAGACCAGGACTTCTGGAATAATGTTCTTTGGACAGATGAGTCCAAAATTGAATTATTTGGACACAACAGCAGAGGACATGTTTGGCGTAAACCAAACACAGCATTCCAAGAAAAGAACCTCATACCAACTGTGAAGCATGGAGGTGGAAGTGTCATGGTTTGGGGCTGCTTTGCTGCAGCAGGACCTGGTCAGCTCACCATCATAGAATCCACGATGAATTCTACTGTGTATCAGAAGGTGCTTGAAGAACATGTGAGACCATCAGTTAGAAAATTAAAGCTGAAGCGGAACTGGACCATGCAACATGACAATGACCCAAAACATACTAGTAAATCAACCAAAGATTGGCTGAAAAAGAAGAAATGGAGAGTCCTGGAATGGCCAAGTCAAAGTCCAGATTTGAATCCCATTGAGATGCTGTGGGGTGACTTGAAAAGGGCTGTACGTGCAAGAAACCCCTCAAACATCTCACAGCTGAAAAAGTTCTGCATTGAGGAGTGGGGTAAAATTTCCTCAGACCGATGTCGA
This sequence comes from Bufo gargarizans, assembly GCF_014858855.1. Taxonomy (NCBI): domain Eukaryota; kingdom Metazoa; phylum Chordata; class Amphibia; order Anura; family Bufonidae; genus Bufo; species Bufo gargarizans. Next base: position 120,599,577 of record NC_058087.1, on the reverse strand, counting down.
AGACTGGTAGATGGCTACAAGAACCGTCTCACTGCAGTTATTTCAGCCAAAGGAGGTAACACTCGCTATTAGGGGCAAGGGTGTCCTATCTTTTTCCTCAGTTAGAATAGGCATTTTTGTAGAATGACATTTACAGAAGATCTTGAAAAGACTTTTCTTCAGTTTTCTTTGTTTAGTTGGATTACTTTAATCTCTCTGTATTGTTGAAACGGAGATGAAATAACCTTTTATTAAAAATGTTACAAAAAACCACATGCTTTCAAAGGGTGTCCTAATTTTTTCACATGACTGTAAATTGCATTCATTTTAGGCCTCATGCACACGGCTGTTGTTTCGGTCCGCATCTGAGCCACAGTTTTGGCGGCTCGGATGCGGACCAATTCACTTCAATGGGGCCGCAATAGATGCAGACAGCACTCCATGTGCTGTCCGCATCCGTTGCTCCACTCCGTGGTCCGCAAAAAAAAAATATATATAGTGTCCTATTCTTGTCCGCGCATTGCAGACAAGAATAGGCAGTTATATTGAAGGCTGTCCATGCCGTTCCATCCGCGTTTTGCAGATCCGTGGTTTGCGGACAGCAAAACACACAACGGTCGTGTGCATGAGGCCTTAAGCTATGGATGTTTTCCTGTAAAGAACAGAGTGCATACAATATACTAGCGAATCACATTTTCTATTCTATCAAATCATTGTAGGTTATAACGTGAACCTCAGAATCATCAGAATATTATCAAAATAAAATTAAAAGAAGGCAATTATCTGGCTTTTTTCTCCTTAAAGGTTGTAGGACAAATTCAAGAATTCGGGGGAAGATTTATTATTAAGAACAGCATTTTACACACCGGTCTGAATCTCTCCCCCACTGGCATCAGATACGACACATGCCTACTATTTGTGGAGCATCTGTGCAGGTCCATGCACCAGAATGGAGATCAACACCAGCAAGAAAGCTGGTGTAGATTTATGCTATAATTTGCGCTGAGCGAATCTGAATTTCAGGGAAAATTTGATTTGCCACAAAGCCGAATTTCCTTATGCTTCGAATTTCTAATTGATGTTCCCTGAATAGTGGTAAAAATAAAATAAAAGTCACACCTCATTCATTTGAGCACGAAGAGCCTGACACCGCCATCTTGATTCAAGATCCCGAGAGAAATCCTGTGCGTTGGACACGACATTTTGCGCTAGATCTTCAATCAAGATGGCGGAGTCCAGCTCTTTGCGAGTTAGGTATGATTTGTCTTTTTGATATATATTTTTTTTTACTGTCATATTAATGTCAGATGCCATGATCAGCTATAAAAACAGCATCTGAGGGCTACAATGACAGGGACCGGTGCAAAGAAAATTTTGCCACAAAGAAAAAAAAAATTATTTAATTCATCAAAGCAGCCGAATCAAATTTTCCAATACTTCACTCATCTGTACCTATAATCTAAGCCTGACACACATTACAAAAAATTTGACAAGCCACCTAACCAATAGCACCCCCACACCACTCGCTAATATGCCTAAAGTGGTGAGCGTGCCTAAAACCCCCAAAGGTTTGAAAATATTGCACAACTATAGCATATGCCAAACTTTGACTTTTTGGCACCAGTTTTCTGCCACAAAGGGTATTATAAATTCCCCCTCTGTGTATAAATTGCATTACCTATGAATCTGACTTAGGCCTCATGCACACGACCGTATGTATTTTGCGGTCCGCAAAAATTACAGATGACGTTCGTGTGCATTCAGTATTTTGCAGAACAGAAACGCTGGCCCCTAATAGAACAGTACTATCCTTGTCCGTAATGTGGACAATAGGACATGTTCTGTTCTATGGTCTATTTTATTGCATAACGGAAATACGGAAACGGAATGCACACAGAGTAACTTTCGTTTTTTTGCAGACCCATTGAAATGAATGGTTCCGTATACGCAAAAAAAAACACGGAACGGACACGGAAAGAAAATACGTTTGTGTGCATGAGGCCCTAGGCCAAGTTAACACTTCAGTTATTTGATCAGTTAAGCCTCATGCACACATCCATGAAACACAGACCGTGTGATACCGACCTGGATTTCTTCTGAGTGCAGGAGCGCATGGCGCCATTGTTTGCTATGACGCTGTGCGCCTCCTGCTGCCGCTGCACTACAGTAATACACTGGTATAGATTACCGAAGGCAGGTGCAGTGCATTTGAATGGAGAAGGCTGAGTGATGTGTCTGGTCAAATGACCGTCCATCAGCATAATTCTCAGACAGGACCTCCATGTGAACAGCACAGAAGACTTGATTAAAAAGGGGGCATAAATGTTGAAATATAGAAAATGCCAAAAAATATCAACAAAGACTACATTAGAAAGTGTCATATACAATGCATTTGGAAAGTCTTCATACCCTTTTCCTTTTTTCACATTTTGTTATGTTGTGGAACTGTGCTAAAATAAAAATAAAAATTAAGAAGATTTTCCCCATCTTTCTGCACTGAACACCCCATAATGAGAAAGTGAATATAGAATGTTTTCTTTTCTAATTTAGTGAAAAGGAAAAACGAAAATATTGCATTCACAAAAGTATTTAGACCACATACTCAGGACTTAGTTGAAACACCTTTGGCAGCAATCACAGTTTTGAGTCTCCTTGGGTATAATGCTACAAGATTTGCACACCTAGGTTTAGGGATTTTCTGCCAATCTTCTCTGCAGATCCTCTCAAGCTCTCTCAGCTTGAATGGGGAGAGTAGGTGGATATCCATTTTCAGGTCTCTCCAGAGAGGTTCGATTAGGTTCAAGTCAGGGCTCTGGCTGGGCCACTCAAGGACATTCACAGAGCTGTCCCTAAGCCACTCCTGTGTTGACTTGGGTGTGTGCTTAGGGTCATTGTCTGGTTGAAAAGTGAACCAGTCCAATCTGAAGTCCAGAGCACGCTAGATCATATTTTTTATTAAGAATATCTATGTGCATTGTTCAAATCATCGTGTCTTCATCCCTGACTAATCTCCCCATCCCAGATGCTGAAAAACATCCCCACAGCATGATGCTGCCACTACTACACTTCACTTTAGGGATGGTTTTGGGCAGGAGGTGAGTTCTTTCAGACATGAAGCTTAGAACTGAGGGCAGATTGTTCAATCTTGGTTTTATAAGACCGGAGAATCTTGTTTTTCACAGTCTGAGAGTCCCTTAGGTGCTTTTTGGAGACTCTAGGCAGACTTTAATGTGTCTTTTACTGATTAGAGGGTTATTTCTGATCATGCTGCCATAAAGCCTAGATTTGTGGAGTGCTGCAGTGAGGATCTTTAGGGCTCAGCCACAGTGATCATTGCTTTCTTGATCACCTCTCTTACCAAGGCCATTCTCCCCTGATTACTTAGTTTGGTGGCGCAGTCCTGGTTGTTCCAAACTTCTTCCATTTAAGAATTATGAAGGCCACGGTGCTCTTCTGAACCTCTAGTGAAAAATAATTTTTATGGGCTATTGAGTGCAAATTGATGAGGGAAAATATATATATTTTTTTTTATTTTAGCACAAGGCTAAAACCTAACAAAGTGTGAAAAAAGTGAAAAGACTTTTGAAGACTTGAATGCATTGGAATCATCTTACAACCACATTGCTCAACAGTAACTAGAAAGTGGGCAACTCCTTTAAAGGGGCTATCCAGGAAAATATATTTATGACAACATCAGTATCCAATCCAATTACGACATCCGGGACCCCCGCCTATCAGCACCACAGCCGTTAACTAGGCCAGTGACATCATTATACAACGCTAAAGAGTATAACAAGGCACTCAAGAAATCGTGACCATGTGGTTGAAACAGTTAAAGGCTTTATTAATAGTATAATAGATATTGATCAACCAAATCGATTTATCATTATACAACGGTCACATGGCCTAGTTGCAGCTCAGCCCCATTCAAGTCAATGTTGCTGAGCTGCAATGCCAAGCACTGCCATTATACGATGTATGATGCTGTCCTTGGAATGCTACCAGGAGCTTGCATCGCTCCCCAGAGCTTCGGTGAGCACAGGGGTTCCCTGAAACAGCTGATCGATGGGGATGCCAGGACTTGAACCCACAGTGATGTGATAATAATGACCTATTCTGAGGATACTGTCATCATTATCTTTTCCAGTATAACCCCTTTAGGCCAGAATGATTGCTTGTGTACTTAAGCAAATCTAAAGAAAGGCAAATGAATGGTTAATATTAATTATACAAACCTGGTTCTCAAGATCAGCTTTTCTTTGTTTGTTCTCTTCAAGTTTCTCTTCAAGTTTGGCCAATTTATCCTGTACCTCTTTTAAAGCTGCTTGTTTTTTTCTCAAACTATCCATAGCAATCTTCAGTTCACTTTCTGCTTGGTTCAACTTTACTTTTTTAGGAGCCACAATCTTTGCCACTCTAAACAAATGACAATAGCTCATATATATATATATATATGCAATACTGGTATTTGCACTGGAGATAGCGTTATTTTTAATTTGACAATAATTAGCCACAATATGTTGCCATTAAAGAGAACCTGTCACCGGGATTTTGTGTATAGAGCTGAGGACATGGGTTGCTAGATGGCCGCTAGCACATCCGCAATACCCAGTCCCCATAGCTCTGTGTGCTTTTATTGTGTGAAAAATCAGATTTGATACATATGCAAATTAACCTGAGACGAGTCAGAGCTTGAAAATATGACTCTTCTCTGGTCACACAAGTAAGATATTGCACTCTTATGTTAATTTGCATAAAAGGCGGGAAGTACAAAAATGCATAATACTTATTGAATTCGTCTGCAAATGAAATTAAGTGTAATTTATATGTTTAGGGTAACACAATGAACATTTAGAAACGCTCAGTGAGGGTAGCATAGTAGAGGTGACAGGTTCCCTTTAAAGAGATTTAAAGCTTGGGCTACGCTGCATCTTTTTGTAGAGTTACTTTTTGACAATCCAAAGGAATACATTAGGCGGTATGCAATCTTGTGGATGGCAGCTGTCACTCAATGGTTAAAATCAATCAGTACAAAAAGTTGTAGCTTAGGCTTAAGACATGATTACATTTAGCATGAAGCTATATACGTCAGCTTTACAGTATTTATGCATTCCATTAACCTGTTAATCATACTGTAAAAGTGTATAGTTAGAGTGGGATGAGCCTCCCTAGCAGACAGTTACAATTTATGTATTACATAGTACATAAGTTGTATTTTCATACTTATCATAGGAATCCATGGCAATCACCCATTTACACAGCCCCTCAGCAGCTGTTGATGCATTGCGGACTTTGTCTGGAATAAACTCTGCATTGGTGATATATTGCTTCCGTATGATATTCATGTAAGCAGGTGGAATATTATCCTTATCATATTCATGTAGAGACTGAAGAAATTTCATATCGCCAAGAATTCTTTTTGCTGGTCCCCAGAAATCTTCAATCTTTCGTCCAGAACCAGAGGGATCAGGAATTTTATCAGGTTTGACGCCTTTCAAAATGCAAATGGCCTCCATGACAAGTTTTACTCCAGCAGGGGGACTTTTCATAGACTTTACCACTGTAATGTCCTGTTATCACCATATATATTTCATTAAAGGGATTATCAGAACATTCATAAATAGAGCAAAAAATAACAGATTGCTATATGTTCACCCTACTGTTTGTTATTTTGTTTTGCATTACATTGGAAAAGTACTAAATAAAGGATACAAAAAAACTATGCAGATGGTAGAAAATCAACATTGAGTTACAGTATCTAATCTAAAAGTTTTAGAACAAGCTCTCTCTTTTTTGGATAAATAAGCAGAAACTAAAAATGGAAAGTGTTGTTTCATGGCTGGCAAAATAATGGATTCAAAGACTAGTAATTTTATTTATCTACCTGTCACCTTCATCCTGCAAATACAAGCAGTGGGGTGGGGGTTGTCATTATAAACATGCTGGGACATGCAGAGTAACTGTATCGAGTATATAAAACAAATGTACCTGGGCAGTGAGAGTGTCCAATGCAGCCAGAGCAGATTCTAATATGGGCAAAGCTTGTGCCAGATCACCATCACATTCATCCTTGATTTCTTTAGCAGCCATTGCTTGTTCATTTGCCACAGCTTCATCAGCTTTGACTATCTTTTCAGTCTTGGCCACTTCGATTGACTCTCTCTCAATGACAACCATCATTTCATCCACCTCTCTGCTAGCAACCTTCAACTGAGGCTGAAGAGCCTCCAGCTCAGTTTGCATGGTAGCAACTTGTGAGGCTGCTGATTCTAGTTTCTCTAATCCAACTTCATACCTTCTTTTCATTTTCATTACTTCTCTGTTAAGGGGAAAAAAATTAAACAATTTTTACATTCTGTGAAAGGTTAATGGATATCAATCTTCAATGAATGTCTGTATTTCTGTCTTCTTAATTTTTATATGATGATTCAGGTACACTGCTCAAAAAAAGTAAGAGAACTTTTAAAGGTGCTTTCCTGGGTTAAAAGACTGATGAATTATCCTCAAGATACAGTAAGTTATCAGTATCTGATCAATGGGGGTCTGATTACCAGTAAATACAATGTATATAATGATGTCCTATCATAAGGATCCAATTTGCCTGAATTTCATCACAATAACTCAATGTGATTCAGAAGTATGTATAGCCCCCACGTGTCTGTATTCACTCCTTACAATATCTAGTTATGCTCCTGATGAGATGGCGGATGTGACTTAGAAGATCTGCCAGACCTGGATCAGGACATCAGTTAGCTCCTGGAAAGTTTGTAGTGCTAGTCTGTGGCATCGGATGTACTGATACAGAATGTCCCATAGGGTCTCAACTAGATTCAGGTCTAGCGAATGTGAACACCAGTCAATGGCATCAAAGTCTTTGTCATCGAGGAACTGCCTACACACTCTGGCTAGCCATTGTCCTGCACCATGCTCACTGTGAACTTGCCGTCATCTGTAAAAAGAATGGGACACAATGGCGGACCAGGCAATTCTGGTGCTCTCTGGTGAATGCAAATGAAGCTTCATGGTGCTGTGCTGTGAGCACCAGTCTGATTACAGGAAATTGAACCCTTATGCCACCCTCGTGGAGTCTGTTTCTAACAGTTTGGTCAGAAAAATGCAGACCAGCAGACAGCTGAAGGTTATTTTGTAAAGCTCTGGCAGTGCTCCTCATGTTCCATCTCGCACAAAGCGGCAGGTACTGGTCCTGAAGCTGGGTTGATGCCCTTTTACAGTCCTGTCCAGTTCTCTTCGTGTAACGGTCTGTTTTCATCTCCATGCTCTTGAGGTGGTGCTAACAGACACAACAAGCCTTCTCACAAAAGCACATATGGATGTGCCATCCTGAAGAAGCAGGGCTACTTGTGCAACCTGATTTGGCTGCAGGTACTGACTCATACTACCAGTAGTGACAAGGATACTAGCAAAACACAAAATTATAGAACAATCAGTCAGAAAGAATAATGAGAGAGTAACTGTGTGGTCACTACCTTCAAAACCATTAATTTTTGGGGTGTCTTGCTGTTGCCTCTCCAATTCACCCGCTGTCACTTTCATTTGCACCAAATTAAGTGAAATGTATTCACAATCACTTATGCTTCCAGACTTGACAGATTGATAGTCCTGAAGTTTAAAGGGGTTTGGTGGGATTTTTTTAATGATGACCTATTCTTTGGATAGGTCAACAGTATCTGATTGGTGGGAGTCTGACACCTAGGACCCCGCTGATCCGCTGTTTGAGAAGGCACCAATGCTTGCAGTGGCGCCACGGCCTCTCAGGTCTCTCAAGCACAGCATCACACATTGTATAGCAGCTGTGCCTGGTATCGCAGCTTGTGACCGATGAACGTGCCGTCACATGGTCTAGGTAAAGCTGCGAGAAGGCCATGGCACTACTGTGAGCACTGGTGCATTCTCAAACAGCTGAACGGTGGGGGTCTACTGATGACCTAGCCAGAAACCCCTTTTAAGTGCCTTAAAAAAAAGTGCCTTATAGCCTTTGTGGTTATACTGTGTGTTCCCTTAACTTTTTATTTTTAGCAAATCCCCACATTCTGCTGGACCTGCAAAGGCCTGAGATGCTCCGCTAGGCTCCAGTGAAGCAACATCTGGCTCCAGTTGCTTCATGACAAACGGTCATGACACAAGGGGAGCTGGACACTGCCATGGCCAAAGATTGGCTACAGGAATTTCAAACCAGATGTTGCCATTGCTGGGGCCCAGTGGAGCATTGCAGGAGTGCAGAAGAAGTAGGGAGCCGGCATCTGGAAACAGGCAAAGGTAAGTCATCTTCTCTTTGCGGGTCCTTCAGACTGGGGGGTTGCCTACCCCCCCAGCTCCTTTTTTTGCACAGCCCCTTTAAAACAGTTTTCAGTAAAAAACATATATACAGTAATAAATACTTACGAACGCTTTTTCTCCAGTAAAGTTTTAAAAGTGGAGATGAGTTCCAAATAAGATGTAGGTGTTACATAATTATATCTTTGCAGCTCTGCACGAAATTTTTCAGACAAGGTAATAGTTGATGTGTGGAAGCTTTTACACATATCAATACATCCATTTCGAATATCTTCTGACATTTCAATATCTTCTAAAAATCTAGTTGCAACAGCTTGGAGTGCATCTTCTGGCCAGGACTATTTAAGAGGTTTAAAACAAAGAAAATGAAGCAACATAAAACTTCTGTCCAATATTGCATATAAAAAGTTAAAATTAATATAATTCTAGCTAATAATGATAGTTAGGTGAGTCAAATTCTATTAAGTTACGATTTATCAAAGTGTGCCTAAACTTTTGCATAAAATGTATTAAAACTTATTGTATATTGGATAAAAAGAATATTTATATTATACTTTATTTATTTATTTATTTTGTTCTCCTTGCTAAATAGACACCTTAAGTTCAGGTGCCTAGCATAATTTGTAATCTGTAAGTGGGTACATTGCTGACACGTCAAAGTTGTACTGGTGTATGAATTCCTCAATAGGCCTTAGTGAGCATTGTACAGGACAGAGCACACATCACTGCCCCTGCCTGTAAACAGTTCCACACTCTAAAAGCTTTGCATAAATCATAATAAAGCCAAATCAGAGCAGACAAAGGGAGGAGCAACAATGTTTTTTTTGAGCTCCTGCCTGTCGGTACAGGCTTTTAGCAGAGTGGAGAGAATGCAGCCAGAAGCTCCAATAGCACATCACTGCTCCTGCCTGTGCCCACTTCACTATCCACTAAAGCCTGGCATGGCACATAGAGAGCAAAGCTGGTACAAGCAGGGACAGTAATGTATGTTCCAGCCTGTACATCGCTCCCTGAGCCCAACAGAGGAATCTGTACACCAGTATACCACTGACATGTCTGAACATGTCTGCTTATTTTGCTAGGAACACACAAAAAAAAGTATATTAGAAATATAATTTTTATTACGTGAAGAATAGGTTTTAATAAAGTTTATGTAAAAGGCTAGGTACATTTTAAGGACCACTGAAGCTTCAACTGATGTTTTTAACAGTAATTAATTTTAAATAAAGGCTAATTTTGCACTAACTTCTTTATTTACGTAACATGCTTATATGTGACTTAAAACCACCTAGATTTAGTGATCATATAAATATTACCTGGAACCAGTCAATTGTACAACAATTAACAAGTGCTGGAAATTTTCGAAGGCGGTTTCTGAATGCATCTCCGATAGGACTCATAGCAAGAACAATATGAAGCTGATCTCGGCAACGGTCAACAAACAAGTTGAAGAGAGCAAGGGGGCTGCCATCAGTCTGTTTTGTTTTATCTCTTTGCCTGTCTATCTGTCTCATTCTTTCACATATTTCCTGTCTTTCATCAGGTGGAAAAAGATTTGGAACCTCTCCTGCATTGAGTAAATTGTTGATGTCTTCTAGGAAAGATTCCTTCTTAATCTGGGTATCCGTAAAAAGAAAGACACCTTGCATTTCACCCTCTGTAGAGCGACGAAGAATTTGTTTCAAGTCCTCACGCCACTCAGAAGTACCATAACTTTTCGAAATTTCAACTTGAAAGAGTCTCTGGTCAGCCATGTGAACAGCTAATCGAGTAACAGACTGACGGCCACTTCCTCCAACACCAACAAGAAGAGCATGGCTACGGGGTTGTTTTAAAATGCGAGATATTCTACATATGTGTTCAATTGCAAATCGGAACAAAACCAAATTCATTGGTTTTTTACTAATGTTGTTGAATTCCTCTAGATGACTTTCCACAACTCCACGCAGTTTATCAACATCTGATATTTCTTTATAGTTTGTGTTTTCTCTTTTAGGGTCATGGAAGTCACAGAACATTAAACTACGCAAGTCATCCTCCTCTACTTTGCCATCACCATTGAAGTCAAGATGTTGAAAAAGTTGATGAAAATCTTCTCTCATGTGACTCTTTACAACCTCCTCAATGTAAATAACAAGCCAAGACCGATCTGCATTATCTACAAGGCGATCATAGTAAACCCGAAGAACCTGAATCAAAGAAACATACAAACAATCCTTATTGACAGAACATTACAACTATAACCTGGTGTAAAGTAAAGAAAATATTTGGGCTGCGGGGGCCAACTCCCTCACATTAAGCATCACCCACTTTTTGAAAAGTGCCAAATTGGTGAAAAACCATGAAAAGTCACAAATGCTACATCTGAATAGCCACTATGTAATAGAGCTGGAGGGTAGTTGCTTGGCTAGACAAGGCTTCCTGTAGCCAAATCAGCTGCTTGCCAGAAGTGCCAGGAGCAGCTGATGACTATGAATGGTCTCAGACAGCTTTAAAAATTGTTCACAGTGCAAATTAAGGGTATTTTTCTTGCATTTGAATAACCTAAACCATAAATGTATCCAAACAAGAATAGAAGTCTTTCCTTTATCCATCATTGTTTTCTGGAACCAGTTGTGGTTTAGATTATAAAAACAAAAAATCAAATCTGACATTATAAGAAATTTGCCCACAGATAAACATTTCAGTCTTGTTGTGAAAATTCTATCTGAGTATTTCTGTACCTCATGAACCCATAGGCGCTTTATTAATAATGGAGAATCTGATGTTTCAGGACGTGACAAACAGATGCCTTGAATAACACGGGAGAAATCACGAAGATTGAATAAGTAATGAGATTTTGTTGGCGTTGGCAATAGATTTTTCATTGCTTCTTTGTACACCGCCATGGTGCTGTGAATAATTTGTGGTGTTAATACTGTATATTCATTTGGAAAGTTATATCTAAAGTGGAAAAAGAAACATATAGAAGTAATACAAGAAGTATAGTGAAATTAATTTAGATCATGAAACATATAAATTCCTTTAAATGTTTGTTACAAGAAAACTTTTTGAACAAATATGCAAATGATTGACATCTACAAATCTGCAAATATGTTGCATTCTATTATTTGTTTCCAAAGTCTGCAGCCATAAACAACTTTAGGCACTTTCTGTCAAACTACACTACTTACTTTGTTGACTGAAGTTAAAAAGGGCCCGTCTGACCCCCAAACCAATTTAGTTAACCTATCAAGGCTTCTCGGTGGACCATGAGTGTGACCATGAATTCTGTGCACTGCTGCAGCTGTTCACTGGTCTTAACAGTGATGTGTGCCCAAGTGGTGACCACAGAAGCTCAGTATTAAATTTTCTGCTTGGGAACGCATCACTGGACAACACCATTATCTGAGAACCACTACAGGTAACACAATTAAATTTTACATATTTCTGCACATTTTATTCCTTATATCACTGTTTATTTGCAGAATTTTTCACAATAATAAGTACTTGATAAAGTCAGTACTTGATAAAAACCTCTTGAAGAGGATCTGTCACCAAAAAATGCAATGCAATCTGCAGGCAGCATGTTATAGAGCAGGAGAAGTTGAGCAGATTGATATATTTTTGGACATAGATTTTGTAAAACTTGTAATTTTTACATTTATATCTGTAGCCCTTTGAATAGAAATGGGTACAGGAGGGAGGAGTTATCAGTGACTGACAGCCATCTATATATGCACAATTATACACACAATGGTATCAATCACTGATCACACCTCTCTCCTGTACCAATGGTTCTCCACAGGAAGTGGAAAAGCAAAGATATAAAAATATATAGGGTCATTTATGAAACTGGTGTAAAGTAGAACTGGCTTAGTTGCCCATAGCAACCAATCAGAATCCACCTTTCATTTTTCTCAGCTCCTTTGGAAAATGAAATGTGGACTCATTGGTTGCTACGGGCAACTAGGCCAGTACTCCTTTACACCAGTTTGATAAATGACCCCAATAATGTTTTTGAGTTTTCCCTCAAAAATATATATCAATCTGCTCAGCTTCTCCTGCTCTATAACATGGTGCTGTCAGATTCCATTTCATTTTTTGGCAACAGGTCCTCTTTAAGCTGAAATCAAAGGCTTGCATTCAGGTAACATCAGCATTAGGAATCTTTTCCTTACAAAACACTTCTTCCACAATATTATTTGGTCCTCCAGTATTATCAGTACTTTTACATTATTGGGACTTTGAAGACCATTCCAAAAGTTCCATGAAAAATACTTTGGGGGTCATTTAGTTGCTCCACAATCTGCGATTTCTCCCTACTCACTCCAGGTATAAATAAGTGGGTGTGGCCGGGGAAAGGGACGGGCCAGGAGGCCCGTCTCATTTACCATTTTCTATGCCCGTTTCAGGTAAAGAAAAAGGTCTAGGGTGGTAAAATATTGAACAAAAAACACATTGGACAAATGTATTTGCTTTATAATTGGTTGTTGTTTGAGCCATGTTGGGATTAAGTTAATTTCCTGGGAGTGAGCCTACATAAAAACATTTTACATGGCCACAAAGGAAAATAAATGGATGTGAATGTGAGAGACAAAGATCCTTCTGTCATCAAGCAGCACCGCAGAAAGCAAATATCATGATATACAAGCTGCAAGCTAATACCTAATCAGCAACTTGATTGATACTTATTGGAGCAATATCTAGCGCTTCATGCACATCAATTACAATGTTCCAAAAGTGAGAGATTTTCCCAAGAGCTGTGCTTGGTGGTATGTGTCACTGATAAAGTACTGTGGAAATCAGAATGTTATGACATAACCTAACATTCTATTTTTTTGTTAGCTGGTAATACTCCTTTAATAGAGCAATCTGGAAAATAAGACTGTTCATCATCTAGATACCAACTGCTCATTTATAGCATCTACTTGAATAGGTAAACATTGCACTTGACATTTACATTCATTAAAGCAATTTTAAAATATTACTAGCAGGTTGTTAAAAGCAATGATGACTTGTGATTATACTGATTAAAAAAGTAAAAATAAAAAAACAGCAGGAAAACATACTCATCTTACCATGCTTCAATTATTTGAATGCTACATATACCGGTATTTAGAAATAAAATGCTAAATAGGAAAAAGTAACTGTAGATTTTGGTTTTAAGTTGCAGCTGACAAACTCCCTTTGCTCCTAATAGGGAGCAGACAGAGCATTCATGAAATCCTCTGTCAAATCACACAGAAAACTATGTGGTTGTACAGTTACAGTTCAAGGAGAGAACAAGAGAATCAGTGGGAAAGGCTAGAGATTGGAGAGGCGAGTAATCATCCGACCCTATGTATGAAGGATTCACCTCTACACTTCCTTAGACCAGCTGGTATTTTAAAATGCACCACCTTTGGGCCCTAGACCACCTTCTCTCTAAGCCACTTCGCTGCCCTAGACCTCCAGGGATGTTGAGGTACAAACATTAACCTTTCTATTGCCCTAGAATACAGTGAATGACAAAAAACTTAACCTCTTCACTACCCTAGACCACCAGGCATAGTGCCATTAAATCCTATACTGCCATAAGCCCAGGAATTGTATCATTAACACATTCTCTTTATTAGACCATTAGGGATTAACCTCTTTTCGACCTAGGCCCCAGAGTTGTCATCACAAGTCTATTACTTAGTAGCTAACTTTAACTACTTATTTTGCACTATACTACAAAATGTATTTGCCATATATTTTAATCAGTTGGTTTAAAGGGAACAGGGCACAAGTCCCTAACTTCCCTGCTCACTAGATACAATATATGGGGAGCACTGAAAGTAGGTGGCTAAGACTTCCTATACAGTGCAGTCAGACCACACATGGAGTACTGTGTACAGTACTGGGCTCCTGTAAACAAGGCAGACATAGCAGAGCTGGAGAAGGTCCAGAGGAGGGCAACTAAAGTAATAACTGGAATGTGGCAACTACAGTACCCTGAAAGATTATCAAAATTAGGGTTATTCACTTTAGAAAAAAGACGACTGAGGGGAGATCTAATTAATATGTATAAATATATCAGGGGTCAGTACAGAGATCTATCCCATCATCTATTTATCCCCAGGACTATGACTGTGACGAGGGGACATCCTCTGCGTCTGGAGGAAAGAAGGTTTGTACACAAACATAGAAGAGGATTCTTTACAGTAAGAGCAGTGAGACTATGGAACTCTCTGCCTGAGGAGGTGGTGATGGTGAGTACAATAAAGGAATTCAAAAGGGGCCTGGACGTATTTCTGGAGTGTAATAATATTACAGGCTATAGCTACTAGAGAGGGGTCGTTGATCCAGGGAGTTAGTCTGATTGCCTGATTGAGTTTTTTTTTTGCCTTCCTCTGGATCAACTTGCAGGATAACAGACCGAACTGGATGGACAAATGTCTTTTTTCAACCTTATGTACTATGTTACTATCATGTTCGCACAGTGCACGTTGATCCAGTCTTAAGGAATTTAGCTCAAGATAACAGTGGATCATACTTAACCCTCTTTTTCAATCTATATAAGTTGGTAAAAGAAAATGACAATGGCGCAACAAGCGCGTTACCATTAAAAACAAATAGAAACTTGTACGGTATGGGGTATTCACCTTGGGGTGTTGTGCTAGGAGCACAATGTCCTTGTAAGCAGGTAAAGGTTAATGGCTGCCAGGGGTAGTTTGGGAACTCAAAGTGGCACCAGAAAAAAAAATTGAAGTGGCCTCATGTTGTATGTAGTTGGAGCAAACTTTCTTTTTTTGTGGTGCAATTTGTTGCTTTTAGTTGATACCAATTTGGAATGTATATGCCTTTTTGATCACTTTTTATTCATTTTTTGGGGATTATCAAGTGACAAAAAAAAAACTGACATTTTTATTTTTTTTCCATTACGACATTCGGAATAAATACATTAATATTTTAATAGTACAGGCATTTTGTGCACAACAATAACTGATCTATATTTTTATTGTTTATTTTTGTTATTAATATGGGGAAAGGGGTTGATTTGAATTTTTAATTTTCTTACAGTCTTAAAAAGTTTCTTGATGTCTCATTTTTTCCCCCACTTATTTTAAGTGCCCTCAGGGTTCCATGTTTAAAATCACGACTTCCACTGTACATGTATAGCAGAGGTAGGGAAGCGGTTAAAATAAAAGTAATTATCCCATATAACTAGGGCCTTCAGCATTATAATAGTGTTTCAGAACACCTCTGTATTTAAAAACTTTTATTCCCCTTTTATCTAAATTGTTACTAGTGCATCTTGAACCCAGGACTTTCTGTATTGTAGGCACAAAGCTTAACAGCCGAGTGTAAAGCGAGGTTTTTAATTGGTTCTTCCCCTTTAACTTCATGAAGTTATTTAGTGATGTTTATAGCTGCCCACATTTCTGCAGCATGAGGTAACTGCACATATGTACTAACCTTTAGGTGGGGCTAGGATGGGCCAGGAAACTAGAAAACACTTTGTTTTGAAAAAGAGAGCTTGCCTCCATGGAAGACATAATCAGGATAAGATGTCTTGCTACCATAACCTCTCTTTGTATCATATGGCTGTCAGTTGATGGAGCCCGCCCATTTGTCCTCGCGGCTCTCTGTGACAGTTACATTTTTTTTTTTAATCATAATTAAAAACTGTTTATGTAACCTACATTAAGTCGTGTTAAGTATTTTTTACCAAACTAGCGATCTCACGATAATACACTGAGCCACAGGCTTGACAGGGAGGAATTTACTTAGTAATAATAAAAATGTATTGGAGAAAATAATTTAAATATAAATATATTATATATAATATATACACTAGTATAAGGACCCGGCTTCGCACAGGTATATTTCATTTAATATTTGTGTGTGTGTCGTTAACATATCGACAGCATCCACTATAACCGTGACATCCACAGCACACTCCCCTTTAACAGTGACCTCCACAGTACCCACTCTTGTTAATAGTGATTTCTACAATAACCCACCCCCTTAACAGTGACTTCCACAGAGCTCCGTTCCCTTAAAATGTGAACTCCACAACACCCCACTCCTTAACACTGAACTCCACAGCGGACCGACCCCTTAAGTGTGAACTCCACGTCAGGCCACCCCTTTAACAGTGACCTCCACAGCTGCCCGCCCCTTTATCAGTGACCTCCACAGCATCCCGCCCCCTTAACAGTGACCTCCACAGCAGCCCGCCCCTTTATTAGGTACCTTCACAGTACCCCATCTCCTTAACAGTGATTTCCACAACACCCTGTCCCCTTAACAGCGGCCTCTACATCAATTTGCCCCTTAACACTGATCACCATAGCGGACCACCACCTTAACTGTGACCTCCACAGAAACCTGTGGCCAGAGGTCCGGTTTTAGGCTGGAAAGTCCGGCTTTCAAACTCCCTGTCCTCTGTCCGGCACAGGGCCTGGACGGACACAGTGATGTCCTTTTGAACAACTCACTCTCAGATAGCAGCACTGTGCAGTCTGAGCTGCAGGGAGAAAGTCACCCTCCCACCCCTGCAGCTGATAGTTGATTTTTACCTTCATTTTTCCAATCCCCATTGGCTGCCGAGTGGGAGAAAGGGTCGTCTAACCGGGTCAGGGGCATGGCTTAGTAAGGCCTGGGGGTGGGGTTTTTAAGTCATACTTTTGCCCACTTAACTGTGACTTCCACAGCACTCTGCTCCCTTAACAGTGTCATCCACAGCGCCCTGCCCCTTCAAAGCTGACCTACAGCAGTGAAAACGAATGGCTGGGTTGTTATGGAAACCTGGTATAAAACTGTGTGTATGTGGAGACTAAGGGCCTGCAAGCTTCTATTGGCTGATAAGGGTCATGTGACCAGGCTTCTATTGGCTAATGCATTTTAAGGAATATCTCAGGAATGGTACATTCTGTCGCACGGAGACCAAGTTTAAAACTTTCCCGGACACCTGATGTACCTGTATCCCAAATTTCGTGATTGTAAATGCAATTTACAATCGGATTGCTTGGATTCAGGTCTGGGGAACGGGCGGGCCAGTCCATAGCATCAATGCCTTCGTCTTGCAGGAACTGCTGACACACTCCAGCCACATGAGGTCTAGCATTGTCTTGCATTAGGAGGAACCCAGGGCCAACCGCACCAGCATATGGTCTCACAAGGGGTCTGAGGATCTCATCTCGGTACCTAATGGCAGTCAGGCTACCTCTGCCGAGCACATGGAGGGCTGTGCAGCCCTCCAAAGAAATGCCACCCCACACCATTACTGACCCAATGCCAAACCGGTCATGCTGGAGGATGTTGCAGGCAGCAGAACGTTCTCCACGGCGTCTCCAGACTCTGTCACGTCTGTCATGTGCTCAGTGTGAACCTGCTTTCATCTGTGAAGAGCACAGGGCACCAGTGGTGAATTTGCCAATCTTGGTGTTCTCTGGCAAATGCCAAACGTCCTGCACGGTGTTGGGCTGTAAGCACAACCCCCACCTGTGGACGTCGGGCCCTCATATCACCCTCATGGAGTCTGTTTCTGACCGTTTGAGCAGACACATGCACATTTGTGGCCTGCTGGAGGTCATTTTGCAGGGCTCTGGCAGTGCTCCTCCTGTTCCTCCTTGCACAAAGGTGGAGGTAGCGGTCCTGATGCTGGGTTGTTGCCCTCCTACGGTCTGCTCCACGTCTCCTGATGTACTGGCCTGTCTCCTGGTAGCTCCTCCATGCTCTGGACACTACGCTGACAGACACAGCAAACCTTCTTGCCACAGCTCGCATTGATGTGCCATCCTGGATAAGCTGCACTACCTGAGCCACTTGTGTGGGTTCTAGACTCCGTCTCATGCTACCACTAGAGTGAAAGCACCGCCAACATTCAAAAGTGACCAAAACATCAGCCAGCAAGCATAGGAACTGAGAAGTGGTCTGTGGTCACCACCTGCAGAACCACTCCTTTATTGGGGGTGTCTTGCTAATTGCCTATAATTTCCACCTGTTGTCTATCCCATTTGCACAACAGCATGTGAAATTGATTGTCACTCAGTGTTGCTTCCTAAGTGGACAGTTTGATTTCCCAGAAGTGTGATTGACTTGGAGTTACATTGTGTTGTTTAAGTGTTCCCTTTACTTTTTTGAGCAGTGTATATATATATATATATATATATATATATTTTACACACACACACACACATATATATATTTCTGTCAGGAAATCCTTGGTGGAACCTGTGAAGATATGAAGTTGATGGTGGAAAAAGGACTGCATCATGCTCTGCCCACAGATGTAAAATCTTGTCTCTTTAGATGTTTATTTCCAGTATAAAAGAAAACCGGTAACACCTGATGAAGGGACTGGTCCAGTCCTAAAAAGTGTTGCTTTTAATAATTTTAATGCACATAATCATTTAAATAGATGATATGTTAAGATTTTGCATCTCTGGGCAGCCACTGATACAGTCCTTTTCCCCCAGCATTGACTTTTCCCAGCATATTTTTCAATCTAACCCTCATTTTTTATGGAAAAAAGGCTTTAAAAATTGTATGACCGAGTTCACACTGTTGCTTTGATGCAGGTTTTTTTTCACACTCTTTTTGAGCTACAGTAAAAACAGGTGTACCCAGGGGAGGATTGGTCATAGCCCTTACAGGGAAATTTCCCGGTAGACCGATGCCGGCCAGTGGAAGTTTTTGGAAATGTATTTTGTGGCATTTTGCTCTATTGGGGTGGTATAATATGCTGCAATATGGTATTGCTGGCCCCACCTAAGTTGGCCTTGCCTTCAATCGATTTGGACCCGAATACAAAACGGGGCCACTTTTACTATTTTTTCCAGGACCACATTAAATTCTCAAGTGTACCAGTTTAACTGAGAAGAGTGAAAGCTTTATAATTCAAGAGAATGGGAGCAGCGGTGCAGTAACCAGGCATTTGTCCAATGCACAGCAGCTCCTCTAAAGCGTGGATTACTGTGGAGCCTGGAGGCATCAATTTTAAACTGCAGCAAAACCCCTTTTAAAAGCTTCAACTTTTGTTATTGGATAATAAATGTACTTTGTTTACCTTATTGAAAGATGCCATTCTAGTATCCTGGAGAATATAGTATACATAGAGTTGTCATCAAATTCATTAATTGTTATAGTGTTGAAATGTCTGAGGAATCGTGGGGTTATGACATTTCTTCCACCACCTAAACAGCAAAAAAATAAGAATTTATAAAAGGAAAACATCTGCAGACTAAAGCCCTAAACCAGTGTCCTCAGGTAATAAGAGATGAGAAAACATGTGATTGATGCTGGACTCAAAAGGTCAAGACAATTTCCATTTTGTTTATGTAATATACAATGTTAATCTATTAGTCACATGGAAAACTAAGGATAGTACAGGAGTAAAGCAAAGCATTTTTACATAACAGTTTCAGACAGTTATTACAGTAGATAATATCTTCTAATAAATTACTATTAGTTTTAAATGATTAGAGATATGGTATTGGCAAAGTAGCGGAGTATGGATAATACAGTTTTAAAATATAGAGAAATGTATAGTGGATATAAAAAGTACACACCCCTGTTAAAATGTCAGGTTTCTGTGCTGTAAAAAAATAAGACAAAGATAAATCATTTCATAACTTAATGTGACCTATAAATTGTACAACTCAATTGAAAAACAAACTAAATTATTTTAGTAGGAGGGAAGAAAAATAAATAAATGTGGTTGCATAAGTGTGCACACTCTCTTATAACTGGGGATGAAGCTGTGTTCAGAATTAAGCAATCACATTTAAAATAATGTTAAATAGGAGTCAGCATACACCTGCCATCATTTAAAGGGCCTCTGATTAACCCCAAATAAAGTTATAGTTGGTCTTTCCTGAAATTTTTTTAGTCGCATCCCATAGCAAAAGCCATGGTCCACAGAGAGCTTCCAAAGCATCAGAGGGATCTCATTGTTAAAAGGTATCAGTCAGGAGAAGGGTACAAAATAATTTCCAAGGCATTAGACATACCATGGAACACAGTGACATTACCAAGAACTGGATGTCCCTCCAAAATTGATGAAAAGACGAGAAGAAAACTGGTCTGGGAGGCTACCAAGAGGCCTACAGCAACATTAAAGGAGCTGCAGGAATATCTGGCAAGTACTGGGTGTGTGGTACACGTGACAACAATCTACCGTATTCTTCATATGTCTGGGCTATGGGGTAGAGTGGCAAGACGAAAGCCTTTTCTTACAAATAAAAACATCCAAGCCAGGCTACATTTTGCAAAAACACATCTGAAGTCTACCAAAAGCATGTGGGAAAAGGTGTTATGGTCTGATGAAACCGAGGTTGAACTTTTTGGCCATAATTCCAAAAGATTAGAGTTGAGCGGACACCTGGATGTTCTGGTTCAACGAGTTCGGCCGAACTTGAAAAAAAAGTTTGGGTTCGGGACCCGAACTTGACCCCGAACCCCATTAAAGTCAATAGGGACCCAAACTTTTGGGCACTAAAATGGCTCTAAAATAGTCCTGGAAAGGGCTAGAGGGCTGCAAAAGGCATCAAAATGAGCTTAAGAGCATGGCAACTGTTCTGCAAACAAATGTGGATAGGGAAAGGACTTAAAATAAAATAAAATACAGAAAAATTAAAGATAACAATCTGGATCTAGGAGTATGAGGTTGAGGAGGCGGTGGATGTGGTGGTGTAGGTTGACATAGCGGTGTAGGTGGAAGCGCCGTTGAAGGAGGAATAGGTAGCCAACACAGATTTTTTTTTTTTTTTTATTGGGGTATCCCCCAAAATATTGGGACATATAACAAAATAAAACAAAGAATAAGTGCACTTGAGTACAAGAATGGATGGTTGAGGCTGGTATAAATGTCTATTCTGCACAAGGTAAGGACAAGTCCTGTAGGATCCATGCCTGGTTCACTTTAATAAACGTAAGCTTGTCCACATTGGCTGTGGCCTGTGATAATGCTCTCTGCCGTGCTAAACACACGTTCACACTATACACTGGCTGCAGGGCAGGTCAGCACCTCCAAGGCTGACAAAGCTTTTCCACATTTGGGCTATGCTAACCCTGCCTTCTCAGGTGCTGGCGGTGCCCCAGCTGCATTGGCGACCTCTTCCTCCTCCTCTTCCTTCGCCTTGTGCTTCCACTGTGCCCCCGCTGTTAGGAGGGAATGCCATCAGCAGCATGCGCTTGTAGTCGAGCATCTTCTGATCAGTAACAGATGTTTTCAATAAATTTAGGTCCCTGTCAGCAATGCAGAGCAGGGGTTCATTCACAGCAAAAGTAGGTTCTTGTCACCCAGCAATAGAACAGAGGATTTTGAGAGATTTGGGCCCCTGTCACCCAGGCACAGCAGGGGTTCATTCACAGCAAAAAGGGGGTTCATGTCACCCAGCAATAGAACAGAGGATTTTGAGAGATTTAGGCCCCTGTCACCCAAGCACAGCAGGGGTTCATTCACGGCAAAAAGGGGTTCATGTCACCCAGCAATAGAACAGAGGATTTTAAGAGATTTAGGCCCCTGTCACCCAGGCACAGCAGGGGTTCATTCACGGCAAAAGGGGTTCATGTCACCCAGCAATAGAACAGAGGATTTTGAGAGATTTAGGCCCCTGTCACCCAAGCACAGCAGGGGTTCATTCACGGCAAAATGGGGTTCATGTCACCCAGCAATAGAACAGGGGATTTTAAGAGATTTAGGCCCCTGTCACCCAGGCACAGCAGGGGTTCATTCACGGCAAAAGGGGTTCCTGTCACCCAGCAATAGAACAGAGGATTTAGAGAGATTTAGGCCCCTGTCACCCAGGCACAGCAGGGGTTCATTCACGGCAAAGGGGGGGTTCATGTCACCCAGCAATAGAACAGAGGATTTTGAGAGATTTAGGCCCCTGTCACCCAGGCACAGCAGGGGTTCATTCATGGCAAAATGGGGTTCATGTCACCCAGCAATAGAACAGAGGATTTTGAGCGATTTAGGCCCATGTCACCCAGGCACAGCAGGGGTTCATTCACGGCAAAAGGAGCTTCATGTCACCCAGCAATAGAACAGAGGTTTTTGAGAGATTTAGGCCCCTGTCACCTAGTCACAGCAGGGGTTTGTATACGCCAAAAATGGTAAAATGTCACCCGACAATTGAAAATAAGATTTTTTTCAATTTAGGGCACTAAAATTGGCACTTTTTTGCATTAAAACGGCTCTAAAATAGTCCTTGAAAAGACTAGAAGGATGTAAAAGGCAGTAAAATGTGCTTAAAAGCATGGCAACTGCTCTGCAAACAAATGGATAGGAAAATAACTTAAAATTAAATAAAATAACTAAAAATTACAAATTATTAACCTGCAACTCAGAAAAGGAGGTGGATATGGAGTCAGAGGTTGAGGAGGCGGTGAATGTGGTATTGTAGGTGGAGGCAGCAATGGAGGAGGAGGAGGTAGCCAACAATGTTTATTTTTTATTTGGGTAAGTAGCCCCCAAAATATTGAGACAAATAAAATATAAATAAAACAAAGAATCATTGCACTTCACTTGAGTACAAGAATGTATGTTTGATGGTGGTAAAAATGTCTATTCTGCACAAGGTACAAACAAGTCTTGTGGGATCCAAGCCTGGTTCATTTTAATAAACGTGAGCTTGTCCGCCTTGGCTGTGGACAGGTGGCTGCGTCTGTCTGTAATGACGCCTCCTGCCGTGCTAAATACACGTTCAGAGAGTACACTGGCTGCAGGGCAGGCCAGCACCTCCAAGGCATACAGGGCAAGCTCTGGCCATGTGGATAATTTGGAGACCCAGAAGTTGAATGGGGAAGAACCATCAGTCAGTACGTGTAGGCGTGTGCACAGGTACTGTTCCACCATGTTGTTCAAATGCTGCCTCCTGCTAACACGCTCCATATCAGCAGTTGGGGCCGGTTGTTGCGGCGAGGTGACAATGCTTTTTCCACATGTCGGCCATGCTAACACTGCCTTCTGAGATGCTGGCGCTGGCACAGCTGCGTTGGCGACCTCTTCCTCTTCCCCTGCCTTTGCCTTGTGCTTCCACTTGTCCCCCGGCGTCAGTCGGGAAAGCTCTCAGGAGCGCGTCTACCAGCGTGCGCCTGTAGTCGCGCATCTTCCGATAACGCTTCAGTAAGGGAATTAAGGACGGCACATTGTTTTTGTAATGGGGATCCAGCAGGGTGGCCACCCAGTAGTTAGCACAGGTTAAAATGTGGGCAACTCTACAGTCATTGCGCAGGCACTGCAGAATGTCCAGGGGTAAGGACAAGCTGTCCTCTGTGGGAGGCGTATCGTCTGCGTCCTCCGTATCCCCCCAGCCACGCACCATTGATGGGCCCGAGCTGCGTTGGATACCACCCCGCTGTGAACATGCTTCATCCCCATCCACCTCCTGCTCCTCACCCTCCTCCTCGTCCTCCAGTTGTGGGCCCTGGCTGGCCAAATTTGTACCTGTCCTCTTTCTAAGCCACTTCTAAAAGAATGGCCTGAAAGTGTTAGAGATGACCCCTCTTCCTCCTCCTCGTCCTGGGCCACATCCTCTTCCATCATCGCCCTAAGTATTTTCTCAAGGAGACATAGAAGTGGTATTGTAACGGTGATAACGGCGTCATCGTTACTGGCCATGTTGGTGGAGTACTCGAAACAGCGCACACAGGTCTTGCATGGAGGCCCAGTTATTGGTGGTGAAATGGTGCTGTTCCGCAGTGCGACTCACTCATGCGTGCTGCAGCTGAAACTCCACTATGGCATGCTGCTGCTCGCACAGTCTCTCCAGCATGTACAAGGTTGAGTTCCAACTGGTGGGCACGTCGCATATGAGGCGGTCAGCGGAAAGGCCGAAGTTACGCTGTAGAGCAGACAGCCGAGCGGATGAGAACGACGGAAACGCGCACAGACGGACCGCATTTTATGCGGCAGCTCTGACATGTCGGGGTAGTTGTGAATTGATTTCTGCACCACCAAATTCAGCACATGCGCCGGGATGTGCGTCAAACTGGCTATTCCCAGAGCTGCAACGAGATTTCGCACATTATCGCACACCACCAGGCCGGGCTTGAGGCTCACTGGCAGCAACCACTCGTCGGTCTGTTGTTCTATACCCCGCCACAAATCCTGCGCGGTGTGGGGCCTGTCCCCCAAACACATCAGTTTCAGAATGGCCTGCTGACGTTGACGTTTACCCCTGGCTGTGCTGAAGTTGGTGGTGAAGGTCTGTCGCTGACCGGATGAGGAGGTGGAAGCAGAGTAGGAAAAGGAGGCAACAGGAGGCAAAGAATGACGCCCTGCGATCCTTGGCGGAGGAAGGACGTGCGCCAAGCAGCTCTCCGCCTGGGGCCCTGCAGCCACTACATTTACCCAGTGTGCAGTTAGGGAGATATAGCGTCCCTGGCCGTGCTTACTGGTTCACGTATCTGTGGTTAGGTGTCACCACCAGACATCTGAGAAGCTCTGACAGACGTCTAGAACCTCCTCCTTGAGGTTCCTTTGTTTTGCTTTCATTTTCTCATCTCGTTAGCCTCTCTCAGCTGTCATGTAGTTGCACTGATTGCATCCCTTTAAATCCTTTTCCCATAGTGCATCACTTTGCGGTTTATACAACTTCCTGGAGTGTGTGCATGCTGTTCCTACTTCTGAGTCTTCTACAAGATAAGTTTTGTTCATTAATTTGTGTTTTTCTGTTTGCTGGATCCCAGGTGACCCTGACTCCCTCCGTATCTAGTGTAGGGAGCCGGTGGTTGTGTCCTCTCACTATTATAGGGTGTTCAGGTGTTATACAGTCGAGGTACGAGGGTATGCGATCATCTACCATTGGGATTTTCGCATAGACTGAGCAGTAAGGGAGAGAGCCAGGTATGATGCAGGGCTCTCCCTTTTTGTTCCTTAGTTTTGGATCCAGTCAGTCGTATATTCATTTTGTGTTTTCTAGTTTCCTGCACACCTTCCGTGACATTATAAACCGCCAAAACCGTCTCAAGCATGGATCCGGTTTCACTTTTGACTGAACGCATGCAGGGTCTTTCATTGGAGGTAGCAGATCTCCATAAGACTCTTTCTCAGTTTCAAGTGACCGGTTCAGCTTGCGTTCATGGAGTTTGTTCTGAGCCTAAGATCTCGCTCCCGGATACGTTCTGCGGGGGTAGTGAGAATTTTGTGCGTTTTAGAGAGGCTTGCAAACTCCATTTTCGCCTACTTCCCCATTCCTCTGGTGATGAGGAACATAGGGTGGGGATCATCATATCGCTGCTCAGGGATAACGCTCAGTCCTGGGCCTTTTCGCTGCCGTTGGGGGCACGGCCCCTCCGTTCAGTGGATGAATTATTTTTAGCCCTGGATCAGATATATGATGATCCGGATGTATTGCTCTGGCTGAGTCTAGACTACGTCTTTTATGTCAGGGTAAAGAATCCGCAGAGATATACTGTTCAGAATTTCGGAGATGGGCAGCTGATACTGGTTGGAATGATGCTGCACTCCGAAGTCAATTTTGCCATGGTCTTTCAGAGGGATTGAAAGATGCATTTGCCTTTCATGAGAGACCTACCTCCTTGGACTCTGCCATGTTTCGGGCCGTTCTTATTGACAGGCGTCTTAGAGAGAGAGGAGAGATCACTCCTTCCTGTCATACTCAATCCCAGGACAGTGCGGCGGTCTCATTCAGTGCACAGGGGTCTCAGTCACTGTCAATCCCTTCTGAGCAGGAGCCCATGCAGCTGGGTTTGATTGCCTCTAACAATAGAAGATTCAGCCCTCATGGGAAGGTTTGTTTCTGTTGTGGAGGTATAAATAATTTGGCAAATTTTTGTCCCTCTAGGAGATTCAGGCAGTTTTTTGAGAGTAATAAAGAAACAAAAAGAAAAAAAATCCTTTAAAAATGTTCCATCTGTTACCATTGGCAGGGTTGATGCGGAAATTGAAGGTTTTCCGTTTGCTTATAGTTCCCGTTTTGTCCTACCTGCCAGGGTGGCGCTAGAGAGCAAGAACATTTTTTGTGAGATTTTTGTAGATAGTGGAGCAGCTGTCAATCTCATTGATAATTAATTTGCTATAACTCATGGTTTCCAGGTATGCACTTTGGGAAAGGATATACCTGTTTTTGCTATTGATTCCGCTCCACTTTCTCAGAAATTGTTAAAGGGCATAGTTCACAATATCCGTTTGATTGTGAGTGATGCTCATGTTGAGGATGTGTCATGTTTTGTCCTTAGCGGGTTGCCTACTCCTCTAGTGTTGGGGCTACCCTGGCTCACTAAACATACCCCAACATTGATTGGCAAGCGAGGCAAATAAATGGTTGGAGTGACTTTTGCAGAGAGAATTGCCTCACGACATCTGTTTCTGAGGTTTCTACTAAGACTGTACCATCTTTTCTCTCTGAATTTTCAGATGTCTTTTCCGAGAGTGGTGTTCAGGACTTGCCCGCGCACAGGGAGTACGATTGCCCTATTAATCTCACCCCAGGCGCCAAGCTGCCTAAATCTCGTTTATACAATCTCTCCCAACCTGAAAGGGTCGCTATGCGTGCTTATATCTCTGAGAGTCTGAGAAAGGGACACATACGACCCTCGAAGTCACCTGTTGCCGCTGGTTTTTTCTTTGTTAAGAAAAAAGATGGTTCTTTAAGACCATGTCTGGATTTCAGGGAGCTGAACAGTATCACAATTCGTGACCCTTATCCGCTTCCTTTCATCCCGGACCTGTTTAACCAGATTGTTGGGGCTAAAGTTTTTTTTTTTTAAGTTGGATCTAAGAGGGGCATACAACCTGGTCAGGGTCAGAGAAGGAGACAAATGGAAGACGGCCTTCAATACCCCTGAGGGCCATTTTGAGAATTTGGTTATGCCTTTTGGTTTGATGAATGGTCCAGCCGTCTTTCAGCATTTTGTGAACAGCATTTTTTATCATTTAATGGGGAAATTTGTATTAGTGTATCTGGATGACATTTTGATTTTTTCTCCTGATTTCAAAACTCATAGGGAACACTTACGTCAGGTCTTGCTCATCCTGCGGGAGAATAAATTGTATGCTAAACTGGAGAAATGTGTGTTTGCGGTTCCAGAAATTCAATTTCTGGGGTTTCTTCTCTCCGCTTCTGGTTTTCGCATTGGACCCTGAGAAGGTCCGCGCTGTGCTTGAGTGGGAGCTTCCTGAGAATCAGAAGGCGCTGATGCGTTTTTTGGGCTTTGCCAATTATTACAGGAAGTTTATTTTGAATTATTCCTCTGTTGTTAAACCACTCACTGATATGACTAGAAAGGGGGTAGATTTTTCCTCCTGGTCGGTAGAAGCGCATAAGGCCTTTTCTAATATAAAGGAGAGTTTTGCTTCCGCTCCCATCTTGGTACAACCTGATATTTCTCTACCCTTCATAGTTGAGGTTGATGCTTCTGAGGTGGGTGTGGGTGCGATCTTGTCTCAGGGTCCCTCTCCTGCCAAATGGCGACGTGTTCCTTTTTCTCGAAGAAACTCTCCTCCGCAGAGAGAAATTACGATGTGGGAGTTGTTGGCCATCAAATTGGCTTTTGAGGAATGGCGCCATTGGCTAGAGGGAGCCAGACACCCTATTGCCGTGTTTACTGACCATAAGAATCTGGCCTACTTGGAGTCAGCCAAGCGTCTGAACCCGAGACAGGCCAGATGGTCTTTGTTCTTTTCCAGGTTTAATTTTGTTGTCACGTTCCGCCCTAGGGTTAAGAATGTGAAGGCGGATGCCCTGTCACATTGTTTTCCGGGAGGTGGGAATTTTGAAGACCCGGGTCCCATTTTGGCTGAAGGTGTGGTGGTCTCTGCTCTTTATCCTGAATTAGAGGTAGAGGTTCAGGTAGCCCAGTCAGAGGCTCCTGATCTTTGTCCTCCTGGGAGGTTGTTTGTGCCTCTCGCTTTAAGACACAAGATTTTTAAGGAACACCACGATACTGTCCTTGCTGGGCACCCGGGGGCAAGAGCCACAGTTGATCTCATCGCTCGGAGATTCTGGTAAGTCGGTTGAGGGTTTTGTGGCAGCCTGCGAGACCTGCGCTCGCGCCAAAGTCCCTCATTCACGGCCATCAGGTCCTCTCCTTCCCTTACCCATTCCTTCCCGTCCTTGGACACATCTGTCCATGGACTTCATTACGGACCTGCCTCGTTCCTCGGGGAAGACTGTGATTCTGGTGGTCGTGGACCGTTTTAGCAAAATGGTGCATTTCATCTCTTTTCCTGGCTTGCCCAATGCTAAGACGCTGGCACAGGCATTTATTGATCACATTGTCAAATTGCATGGTATTCCTTCAGACATAGTCTCTGATAGGGGCACACAGTTTGTTTCCAGATTCTGGAAGGCTTTCTGTTCTTGCTTGGGGGTTCGGTTGTCATTCTCTTCTGCTTTCCACCCGCAGTCGAATGGCCAGACAGAGCACGTCAATCAGAATCTGGAGACATATCTGCGCTGTTTTGTGGCGGAGAATCAGGAGGATTGGTGTTCTTTTTTGTCTCTTGCTGAGTTTGCTTTAAATAACCGTCGTCAGGAGTCCTCTGATAAGTCACCATTTTTTGGTGCATATGGGTTATATCCGCAGTTTGGCACATTCTCTGGAGAGCGGTCTTCTGGTTTACCTGAAGAGGACAGATTCTCCTCGTCTTTGTCATCTATTTGGCAAAAGATTCAGGATAATCTAAAGAGCATGAGTGAGAGATAAGCGTTTGGCGGATAAGAGACGTGTGCCTGGTCCGGACCTGAATGTTGGTGATCTGGTGTGGTTGTCTACTAAGAATATCAAATTGAAGGTTCCCTCCTGGAAGTTGGGTCCTAAGTTTATTGGGCCTTACAAAATCTTGTCCGTCATCAATCCTGTTGCCTACCGTCTTGATCTTCCTCAGACTTGGAAGATCCATAATGTTTTTCATAAGTCCTTATTAAAACCTTATGTCCAACCCATTGTACCCTCGTCTTTGCCTCCTCCTCCGATTGTGGTTGATGGAAATCTTGAATTTCAGGTCTCTAGGATTGTGGATTCTCATGTTGTCCGCGGTTCTCTCCAGTACCTCGTTCATTGGGAAGGGTTATGGTCCTGAGGAGAGGATGTGGGTCCCAGTGACGGACATTAAGGCCACTCGTCTCATCAGGGCTTTCCATAGGTCCCATCCTGAGAAGGTGGGCTCTGAGTGTCCGGAGTCCACTCGTAGAAGGAGGGGTACTGTCACCACCAGACATCTGAGAAGCTCTGACAGACGTCTAGAACCTCCTCCTTGAGGTTCCTTTGTCTTGCTTTCATTTTCTCATCTCGTTAGCCTCTCTCAGCTGTCATGTAGTTGCACTGATTGCATCCCTTTAAATCCTTTTCCCATAGTGCATCACTTTGCGGTTTATACAACTTCCTGGAGTGTGTGCATGCTGTTCCTTCTTCTGAGTCTTCTACAAGATAAGTTTTGTTTATTAATTTGTGTTTTTCTGTTTGCTGGATCCCAGGTGACCCTGACTCCCTCCGTATCTAGTGTAGGGAGCCGGTGGTCGTGTCCCCTCACTATTATAGGGTGTTCAGGTGTTATACAGTCGAGGTACGAGGGTATGCGATCATCTACCATTGGGATTTTCGCATAGACTGAGCAGTAAGGGAGAGAGCCAGGTCTGATGCAGGGCTCTCCCTTTTTGTTCCTTAGTTTTGGATCCAGTCAGTCGTATATTTATTTTGTGTTTTCTAGTTTCCTGCACACCTTCCGTGACATTAGGTGGACCTTGCCACAGATGGCGTTGAGCAGTGCACACTTGATCTTATCCGATACTTGGCTGTGCAGGGAGGGCATGGCTCTCCTGGAGAAGTAGTATTCAGAACGTTAATGCCTCGCTTCAGGCTCTGATGGCACAGCGTGCAAACCACTCGGGTCTTGTCGTCAGCACATTGTGTGAAGAAGTGCCATGCCAGGGAACTCCTTGAAGCTGCCTTTGGTGTACTCTGTCCCTGGTGACGGTGGCCAGTAGCAGGTGAACTGTTTTGGCGATGGCTGCTCTGTTTTTGCACACTGCTCCCGCTTTTGCTATGCTGTTGGCTCGGTCTCACCACTGCCTCTTCCTCCGAACTCTGAAAGTCAGTGGCACGACCTTAATTCCATGTGGGGTCTAGGACCTCATCGTCCCCTGCATCGTCTTCCACCCAGTTTTCCTCCCTGACCTCCTTTTCAGTCTGCACACTGCAGAAAGACGCAGCAGTTGGCACCTGTGTTTTGTCATCAGAGATGTGCTGAGGTGGTATTCCCAAGTCCTTATCAGGAAACATAAGTGGTTGTGTGTCAATGCATTCTATGTCTTCCACCCCTGGAGAAGGGCTAGGTGGATGTCCTTGGGAAACCCTGCCAGCAGAGTCTTCCAACAGCATAAGAGACTGCTGCATGGCTTGAGGCTCAGACAGGTTCCCCAATATGCACGGGGGTGATGTGACAGACTGATGGGCATGGGTTTCAGGCGCCACCTGAGCGCTTTCTGCAGAAGACTGGGTGGGAGAGAATTTGAACGTGCTGGATCCACTGTCGGCCACCAGTATGACTAGTGCCTGTACTTGCTCAGGCCTTACCATCCTTAGAACGGCATTAGGCCCGACCAAATATCGCTGTAGATTCTGGCGGCTACTGGGACCTGAGGTAGTAGGTTCAGTTGGATGTGTAGCTGTGGCAGAACGGCCACGTCCTCTCCCTGCACCAGAGGCTCCACCAACACCACCACCACGATCATGACCGCGTCCCTTATTAGATGTTTGCCTCATAGTTAGCGTTCACCAAGCAAAGTAAAAAGTGGTTAAGTCTGTTAAAAATAATTAACCAACAATAAAAACCCTGATGTAGGGTATTGCACTTAATTTTTTATTTTTTTTACTCTATATGACAGCGGTATTTGTGGCCTAAATTTCACAGCCACTTATGCACATTGTAAGGGGTTACACTCTCAGGCTGGGCAGCTCTTGCAGACCACAGGGTTAAAGTCCAAATGCTGCTTTATTTATCACACTCTGGCAATACAGGCAACCCCAGTTATAATTCACTGGGTAAGATGAAGGTCCAGCACCACAAAACATAAATCAAACTGAAATAAACACCTGCCCGTCTGGGTCCCGGCTAATACAGTGAAGATCCTAGCTCACCTATTAAACACAGCCAGCTTCCCAGGCTTTCTCCAGGCATTCCTCTCCTCAGACTGACAGCATGGACTGTGCTTTATTTCCCCTTGATGATCCCAGCTGGCTTCAGCTGGGATCCCTCAGGCTAGGGGAAAACCTGTCCTGGATTTTATTTACCTCACCCAGTTGAGGAAGCTGGGAGGGATACACACCCCTTCCAGGACTTTACCATACACTTTTCTGTTCACCTTACCACAACGTCTAATCCCAGATGTGCAGTATATCAGAGGTTTTTTTTAACCCCAGTAAGCACAAAGCCGTATTTCTGGCCTAAATGTGACAATCACTTATGCATGTCTAATTCCAGATGTGCACTATATGAAACAGATGTATTTTTTCACCCCAGTAAGCAAAAAGCTGTATTTCCGGACTTGCAGACATGCAGATAGTGCACCAGCACAGGCTATCGTTGCATAAAATGGCTGCCGATTATGTATTGATATTGACTAACTGAAGAAAAAAAATAAGTTCGTTTTCAGTAGTAGTTGGCTCAGGGCAGGCTTAAAAAAATTGTGCACTGCACCCACAAAACACATTTGCTATAGATCGCTAAGTAAAGAAGCAGTTCTGAATCTTCATAAGATTTCTGCCTGATCTCTCCCTCACAGCAGCTGCAGCCTCTCCCTACACTAATCCGAGCAGAGTGACGGCGGCGCTACGTGACTCGAGCTTAAATAGAGGCTGAATCACATGCTGCAGTTGTCCAATCACAGCCATGCCAATAGTAGGCATGGCTGTGATGGCCTTTTGGGGCAAGTAGTATGATGCTTGTTTATTGGCTGGAACAGTTCGGGTTCGCTCAACTCTACAAAATATATGTTTGGCCCAAAAACAACACTGCACATCACCAAAAGAACACCATACCCACAGTGAAGCATGGTGGTGGCATCATCATGCTTTGGGGCTGTTTTTCTTCAGCTGGAACTGGGGCCTTAGTTAAGCTAGAGGGAATTATGAACAGTTCCAAATACCAGTCAATATTGGCACAAAACCTTCAGGCTTCTGCTAGAAAGCTGAGCATGAAGAGGAACTTAATCTTTCAGCATGACACCGACCCAATGCTTACATCCAAATCAACAAAGGAATGGCTTCACCAAAAGAAGATTAAAGTTTTGGAATGGCCCAGCCAGAGCCCAGACCTGAATCAGATTGAAAATCTGTGGGGTGATCTGAAGAGGGCTGTGCCCAGGAGATGCCCTCGCAATCTGACAGATTTGGAGTGTTTTTGCAGAGAAGAGTAGGAAAATCTTGCCAAGTCAATATGTGCCATGCTGATACTCATACCCAAAAAGACTGAGTGCTGTAAAAAAATCAAAAGGTGCTTCAACAAAGTATTAGTTTAAGGGTGTGCACACTTATGCAACCATATTTTTTTTATATATTTTTCTTCCCTCTACCCTACCTAAAAGATTTTAGTTTGTTTTTCAATTGAGTGGTACAGTTTATAGGTCACATTAAAAGGTGGAAAAAGTTCTGAAATTATTTATGTTTGTCTCATTTTTTTTACATCACAGAAACCTGACATTTTAACAGGGGTGTGTAGACTTTTTATATCCACTGTATGTATTATTCAAAACAAAGTGTAGACCAACTTGTTGAACAGCATAGAAGCCTTGGCATTGAAGGCAGCACTGAGCATGCTCCAAAGACATACACTTTAGACCCTACTGTAGATGTGCCAATGTGTGCCACTTCTTAGACAGATTTTTGGTGCAGACACATCAGTAAATCTATCAAATATTGAAAGTCCCAATCCTTCTTTCACCTGATATCGGTCATCGGATAGATGACTCGAAAGAACTTCACAGCTGAAGAGACACGAGTAAAACTGAATTTCTAAATGTAAGTTCTGGTTTTGCAGGTTTTTACAGATATGATAAATAATGTAAATAAAAACAATCTCATAGTCTAGTCTATTGTATTAAAAATCGATCATAGAACACAAATCAGATGTTAAAGGGGTTGTCCAGGTTCAGAGCTGAACCCGGACATACCCATATTTTCACCAAGGGCAAGGGCTCTTTTGTTTACAATAACACACTCCCGGGCAAAGGCTTCCGCCCAGCAGTGTGTTCGGTGACGTCCCAGGCTCAGATGGGTTTGCTTTGGCGCGTCCCTAGCCGTTTTACTGGCTAGGGCAGCGCTAAAGACCGCCCATCAGTGCCGGTGAGGTCACCCGGATTCCTGGCAGCACCATGGAGAGCCCGGTTCATCAGCGGAAATCCTGAAAGGGAGACCATCGGAGCATGAACTACTCCGATACTCAAGTCACAGGGGCTGCCTGGGTGAAAATGGAGGTATGTATGGGTTCAGCTCTGAATCCGGACAACCCCTTTAAAAGTAAGACTTTTTACCATTTAATAAAAAAAAAAAAACTCATTTAGAACTTGATGGCAGCAACATCTCAAAAAAGTTGAGACAAGGCTATGTCTATCCTTGTGTAGCATTCTCTCTTCTTTTAAAAACAGTCTGCAAATGTCGGGGAAGTGAGGACACCAATTGCTGGAGTTTTGGGAGAGGAATATTGTCCTATTCTTGTCTGATGTAGGATTCTAGCTGCTCAACAGTCCTGGGTCTTCTTTGTCATATTTATTGTTTCATGATGCGCTAATTTATGTTGGTGAAAGGTCTGGACTACAAATATGCCAGTTCAGCACCTGGACTCTTCTGTGAAGCCATGTTCTGGTAATTGATGCACTATGTAGTTTAGCATTGTCCTGCTGAAATATGCAAGACCTTTCCTGAAAGACAAATTGTCTGGATGGGAGCATATGTTGTTCTAAAACCTCTATATACTGTTCTGCATTTATAGTGCCTTTCCAGATGTGTAAGCTGTCCACGCTTAACTTGCATTTATGGACTGCACAGCGAACTGAGCTCAAAGACAATGACTGTATGAAGTATTATGCTGAGGAACATTTTCTGAAACTGCTCCACAACTTAGATGCAGTTTTTTGTCAGATTGGTATACCTCTGCCCATTTTTGCTACTGAGAGAACCTAACATGCTCTTTTTTATACCCATAAGGCTACTTTGACACTTTGGCCTGATTCGGCAAGGATCAGCAAAAACGCTTCTGTTACTGATAATACAAACAGGCTGCATCCGATAATACAAACAGGCTGCATCCGGTTGTATTAACTTTAACATAGCAAGGACGGATCAGTCATAAACACCATTGAAAGTCAATGGTGAACGGATACATTTTCTATTGTAACAGAGAAAACAAATCTGTCCTCATTGAATTGTGTTGTGGGTCATGACGAATCCGTTTTACTCCGCATCCCATGACGGAAAGAAAACCGGAGCTTGATGCGATTTGCTCAGTATGGGAACACAACCAAATGGAATGGAATGCATTTTGAAGCATTCCGTACCGTTAAGTTACATTTTGTCCCCATTGACAATTAATGGGGAAAAAATGGAAGCATTTTTCTCCGGTATTGAGATCCTCTGCCGGATCTCAATACCGGAAAATAGAAACGCTAGTGTGAAAGTAGCCTTCATTGCAAATTGCTCCTCCAGCAGTTTTTTTTATTAGTAATACAGCCTTTTGTTGCCCCTGTCCCAACGTTTTTGAGGTGTGCTGTTGCCATCAATTAATAAATGAGTTTTTGTTTTCATAAAATGGCAAAATGTCTCACTTTCAACATCTGATATGTGTTCTATGATCTATTGTGAATAAAATATTGGTCTATAAAGATTTACAGATCATTGCATTTTGTTTTTATTTACGTTTTACACAGTGTCCCAACTTTTTGGAATTGGGGTTGTACTGTATATTTTTTTATATTGTGTTAGAATGATGCAACATTTATTACATTGAAATTTGTTCTGATTAGAAAAAAATAATATCAATGTAATGATAAATAATAGTAAAATGTACAGAATAATTAGAACATATTTTTCTGCCATGGAGTCTTGGATATTTGCATTGGATCTAATGCTTATGCAACATATATTGTAAAGTTATGAGTATAAAATTACCTGCTGGTCCCATAGCACACATGATTTGTACATCAATTAACTTGATCATAGAGCAGTCTTTCAGATCATACCAGTTCCAATGATCTAACCACTGGCGGAGTAATTCTACAGGTGGCTGAGCACCATAAACCTCTCTCGCAGGCATGTTCACATCATCCACAAAAACAACCTAGAAACAATATCATGTGAATGTTGCATCACTTCACATATTTACTATAAGCAGCAGAATGTCAATATTTATTTAAGTGAATGTCCAGTTCTTTAAATAGTTTCATGGTTTAGTTCAAACCTCTGAGCTGATTCATTTATTTATCTCTCTTAGGCTTGTAAACACATCTGTATCGGAGGTTCTGAGCCTCTATCAGAGATTTCTTCAAAAAGACTGGAGAAAACACTCCTGCATGAAGGGCTTCTTGGTCTGGTAAAAAAACTGGATCCCATTGTAGTGAACAGAGTCTGTTCAGCTCCGTTCATCTCCATTATGTGCTATTATGCACTTCCATTATTTCCATTGTTATACTCCTAACAGCAGAAAATATATAGCAATGAACTCAACCTCAAAGGGAATCTGTCAGCAGATTTGTACCTATGAAACTGGCAGACCTGTTGCATGTGCGCTTGGCAGTTGAAAGCATCTGTGTTGGTCGCATGAGCCCCCTCGAATTTGATTGGCAAGGCCTGGCATTATGATGTTTTCACTGCCTGATCCTGTCAATTAAAGTGGAGAGGGCATGGCTGTCGCAGAGAAAGCCGGGCCTCTAGGTGTAATGGCAACGCCGCCATTGCTCCTAAAATTTGATTTGCACATATTACAATTTCATTTTTCTCAGCAATGCGGGCACATATGAACATGGGACCAACACAGATGCCTTCAGCTGCCAAGCACACATCTAACAGGTCAGCCAGTTTCATAGGTACAATTCTGCTAACAGATGCCCTTTTGTTTGTACGTTCTTTTTAAGAAGTGAGACAAATGGCTGCTTAGTTCTATGTTCAAAAATCTGTAACAAAGACCGCCCTATTAAAGAGGACCTTTCACCGATCCTGACATTGTGAACTAAGTATACAGACATGGAGAGCGGCGCCCGGAGATCTCACTGCACTTACTATTATCCGTGGGCGCCGCTCCGTTCTCCTGCTATGCCCTCCGATATCTCCGCTCACTAAGTTATAGTAGGCGGAGTCTGCCCTTGTTGTGCTGTAGCTCTGGCCAATCGCATCGCAGAGCTCACAGCCTGGGAGAAAATAACCTCCCAGGCTGTGAGCTCTGCGCTGCGATTGGCCATCGCTAGAGCAGAACAAGGGCAGACTCCGTCTACCATAACTTAGTGACTGAAATCTCTGCCTACTATAACTTAGTGAGCGGAGATACTGGAGGGCATAGCAGGAGAACGGAGCGGCGCCCAGGGATAATAGTAAGTGCAGTGAGATCCCCGGGTGCCGCTCTCCATGTCCGTACACTTAGTTCAGAATGTCAGGCTCGGTGAAAGGTCCTCTTTAAGTTACATAGTATTACACACTAAAATGTGCCTGAGGTCATATGTAAAGAAATGTATAAAGTGAACACTGTAATTGTTACCATTTTCTTTCCTAGGGGAGGACCAAAAACTCCTTTTCTTCTTTTGTCAAGCTTAGACATAATAATGCTTTGAGTTTGAGCTGCTGTCGTCTGAGCCGAGAAATTGATCAGCAATGGTTTGTATGTTTCCTTATCCAAACTGTTTAACAGGAAATCCTAAAAAATATTTATAACAAAAAAAAATTATAATCACAAATATTAATAAACTACATTATAAATTTGTATGTGTGGTTTCTCTGGGATTTGTAAATGTTGGCAGATATAGGCCTCATGCACCTGAATGGATGTATTTTGAGGTCCGTAAAACATGGATCCGCAAAATCCGGATGTGAAGTCCATGTTGCATCTGTGTTTTTTGCAGATCACCTGACTTCAATGGGCCTGTGGTATGCATTTTGCAACCAAGAACAGGACCTGTTCTATCATTTTGCACAATAGACATACAAATGCGGAAATCAAAAGACAGACCATGGAGGTCATTTATTAAACAGAAATACACCTAAATTAGGCGTATTTCAAGGCCAGATTTTAGCGCAACGGTCATTTGCGCCACAATCTGCGACTTCTCCCCGCTCATGCCAGGTCTAAAAAAGTGGGTATGGGCAGGGAAGGGGACAGGCCCGTCTAATTCATCATTTTTTTTTTAGGTGCAGAAAATGGCCTAATGTAAGACAGCTCGAAAGTAGCACATGATCTGCCGTAGTTATGTAAAAACGCTAGTCTTAATAAATAAATGTGCCCCCATGTTCCTGTATTTGGCCGCAAAATGATGAACAAGGACCAACTGAAGTTAATGGGTCCACAAGAAAAACGGATGCCACATGGATGTCATCCATATTTGGGACCCACATTTTGCAGACCGCAAAATACATATGGTTTTGTGAATGAGGTCATATTCTGTTATGCTTCAAATATGTGCTATGTGAACATTACGGCACAGCTCTTCTCATAGCATTTTAGTCAAGCTTTGTTGCATTCTTCACTGCATTGTACAAAATACAATAGCTTTGAATGTGGAATGACAGTATCTTAATGACCACTAAAGGAAAAAAAAATCATTTTAGGATATCAATTTTTGGCCAGATTAAGGCCCCTTTCACACGGGCGACTTTTCCGTGCGGGTGCGATCCGTGCGGCGAACGTATGGCACCCGCACTGAATCCTGACCCATTCATTTCTATGGGGCTGTGCACATGAGCGTTGTTTTTAACGCATCACTTGTACGTTCAGTGCAAATCGCAGCATGCTCTATAATGTCCGATTTTGACGTGACGCAGGCCCCATAGAAGTGAATGGGGTGTGTGAAAATCGGATGGCATCCGCAAGCAAGTACGGATGCCATGCGATTTGCACGCATGGTTGCTAGGAGACCATCGGGATGGAGACCCGATCATTATTATTTTCCCTTATAACATGGTTATAAGGGAAAATAATAGCATTCTGAATACAGAATGCATAGTAAACCAGCGCTAGAGGGGTTAAAATAAAATAAAAAATAATTTAACTCACCTTAGTCCACTTGTTCGCGAAGCCGGCATCTCCTTGTGTCTCCGCTGCTGATGAACAGGACCTGGGATGAGCTGCTCCATTAAATAGAGCTTAAGGACCTTCGATGACGTCACTCCGGTCATCACATGATCTTTTACCATGGTGAATCACCATGGTAAAAGATCATGTGACGTACCATGTGATGACCGGAGTGACGTCATCGAAGGTCCTTAACCGGTATTTAATGGAGCAGCTCATCCCAGGTCCTGTTCATCAGAAGCGGAGACACAAGGAGATGCCGGCTTCGCGAACAAGTGGACTAAGGTGAGTTAAATTATTTTTTATTTTATTTTAACCCCTCTAGCGCTGGTTTACTATGCATTCTGTATTCAGAATGCTATTATTTTCCCTTATAACCATGTTATAAGGGAAAATAATACAATCTTCAGAACATCAATCCCAAGCCCGAACTTCTATGAAGAAGTTCGGGTTTGGGTACCAAACATGCGCGATTTTTCTCACGCGAGTGCAACGCATGACAATGTTTTGCACTTGCGCAGAAAAAATCGCGCATTTTCCCGCAACGCACCCGGCTCTTAGCCGGGCAAAAAAAATGACGCCCGTGTGAAAGGGGCCTAACACAGTGCAGATTTTAAAGGGATTCTGTCACCAAGTTTTGGGCTATAGAGCTGCGGACATGCACGGCTAGATCGCCGCTAGCATGTCCGCAATATATCTGTCCTAAAGGGCTGTGTGGTTTTAATTTCTTTAAAAAAGGATTTTATAGATATGTAAATGAGTCTTGTATGTGTCCAAGGGGCTGTACTAACCTTCCTGGAGCCTAGCCGTGCCCAGCCACGCCCGCCTGTGAAGGAGCCCAGCACCGCCTATGTCCTCCCAATCTCCTTTCATCAACTATAGATTGCCGCGAGCTTGCGCATGCATAGTTCTTTCCCTGAGGCTGATGCCAGCACAGGGAAAGAACCCTATACCGGCACTGCGCATCGCGAGATTACAGCAATCTATAGTTTATGAAATGAGGAGATTCGGAGGACTTAGGCGGTGCTGGGCTCCTTCACAGGCGGGCGTGGCTGGGCACGGCTGGGCTCCAGGAAGGTTAGTACAGCCCCTTGGACACATACAAGACTCATTTACATATTTATAAAATCCTTTTTAAAGAAATTAAAACCACACAGCCCTATAGGACAGACATATTGCGGACATGCTAGCGGCGATCTAGCCCTGCATGTCCGCAGTTCTATAGCCCAAAACTTGGTGACAGAATCCCTTGAATGTAGTCTTTATATTTAAAGCCAAGAACTGGATCTGACCTATGGTGTGATATCAGCAAGCTTTGTAAAAGACTTTCTTGATCACACAGAACAGGATCCAATCCCATCATTGCTACTAAATATGCAGTACAACCCTTGAATATAGCTATCCTGAGCCTAAGTAGTAGTAATGATAGCTAAGAGACATCACAGCACAAAATTCAATTAAAGGGTTTCTGTCACCTGAAAAATGAGTATTAAGCAGGCTGACATTAGCGATATGCTAATGTCAGCTGAACCTAACTATATTAGTGCCATCTCACTGCCTGCCGCCGTTATTGAGAAAAACACACTTTTATAATATGCTAATTAGCCTCTAGGAGCAGAGGGAGCATTGCACCTGCTACTAGAGGCTCCATTTGCCCATCTCTTTTCATGCCCTTTTTCTCTTGATTGACAGGGCCAGGGCAGCGCTGCTCTCCTTCCGCCGACCGTGTCTACAGTGTAAATCTTGCGCTGTCCAGTATTCGGCGCAGGCGCAGTGAGGAACTCAGCAGCCGCTGAGCATACTTCCCTAATATAGTTATGTTCGGCTGACATTAGCACATCGCTAATGTCAGCCAGCTTAATAACAATTTTTCAGGTGACAGAAACCCTTTACTCTCCACTGATTGCACATATAATAAGTTAATATGTTTAGTTGTGGAAAAAAACAATACAGTTATGTTTTATTGAATATGCATTGATGTGTGTATGAGTTTAGTCTGCTGCTTCAACAGATTGATTAAATACATATCGTCCACACAAGCTGCTGTGGAGATGTGAGGAACTTTTTGCATGCAGATCAAACAATAAAAAACACAAATATTTAGGAATATAAATTAGGGGGAAAAAAACTAGGAAGTTACAGTCTATCCAGGGATGCCAACCATTCATAAATTCTTGGACCGTCATTAAAAATAGAAAACATACTGTATTTCCAGTGTCTGAGGAAAAAAAATGGAATGATATTTTTCAAGCTGGGAAGATTCTAGACATTGTGTGATGATGATCCTTTTTATTGTTTTATATTAGAGTGTGTGCTATATTAGATATGTGTGTGTCACATACTGTATATCATTATCTAGAGTATATGTGATAATATATATATATATATATATATATATATATATATAATATTCATTAACTACTACAGAAAATTTGCTTTCCTATGTTTTGTTAAAATCACCCAAGTAAAAAAAAGAAGAAAAAAAACCTTCTCTGTATATGTGGTAAAATAACAAAATAATCGATACTCGCCTCTCTTTTCTCCCTCATTTCTTCTGGCACTGAGCTCCAGTCCTACACGTTGCTGTTTGTTTTCCCGTCTGCAGCAGTGATGTAATGTGCCAATCACTAGCCTCAGCAGTGATGTACCGTGCACAATGACTGGCTGCAGCAGTGACCACGTAATGTCATTACTGCAGCCATAAAGATGATGTCAGCAATGAGGAAGCAGCTGTAAAACATGGAGTATTGCTTCTTTTGTTCTTTTAACACATCTACAAGAGCTGCCTGAGTTTTTGTTTGGAAACATCCAGTGCCATATTTAAGGTTGAGCGAATTTGAAGTATCCAAAATGGACTTTGATCCGAATTTCTGGGAAAATTTGATTTGCTGCGAAGCTTAGGTAACTGATCAATTTCCCCTGAAATATTGGTATAAAAAAATAATATCTTTGACATTTGAGCGTGAAGAGGCCACCACGGCCATCCTGACTGAAGATCCCATGCATCAAACACCATGCAAGATTTCGAATGTTTTTTTCAATCATGATTGACATGATGGGTATTTTTTTTTTACTGATTATCCCATGAAAGCCCTCATTTTTCATCGCAGGTTACTATCATTGCACCTCCTACTTACAAAGAAATGCACAAAGTTACAAATAAATTAGCAAATTTATTTGTGAAATTCGGCAAAGCAGCACTTAACACTAGACGTATTATATCAGAAATATTTGGATACACTAAAAACAATTAAACACCTGAACACTTCTACTGTCTGAATAGAGGCCATAGATAAGGAAACTGAACTAAAATAGTATTAATTCATTCATAAGTCTGGCAAATAGCAGAAAGTACCAGCGTGCATTATTTCCTTCTGTACATTTTGTTTTAAATTAAAGGAATAATTTCATTCCAGAAAACAACTACAATCTGACTCCTAGTTAGTGGAGCAACACATTATCCAGTATTGGTTATTATAGGAAAGACAAAGACAAAAAAAAAAACAACTACATATATACTGTATATTAGGAAACAGTGAGAGGTTTGGTCTGGGAAAACAGGTATTTTCCTCCTAGCATGTGCTGCTGGGCTGATTTACAGCCAGGTGAAGTCAAATACCGGACCGGATATTAAGTGCCGGTCCAGATTTTGGCAGCACCTGGCTGTCCTTAAATAGGCAGCTGGGCTCAGAAGCCATGTCTCTGTGTTGGGGTCTGGGAGCCTTGTGTCTGGATGAAGGCTTGCTACATATTTGGCGTGAAAACAGGTTGGTGCTGCTATACTCAAGGACTTTTTGAGGCAGAACATAAAACACTGAACTGTTTGATCCAAAGAACTTGTTGTTGCCTCTATACTGCGTCCACTAATCCAGTCTACCAGAGCGAAATCCCACAATTGGTGGAGAATGCGGGCAAGAGCAGTGAGGCTGGCGTTTTTTTTGTTTCTGCATTTTTCAGGCACGGATGTATGTCATACATTAAATCAGCTGTATTACAGCTAGTGCCCCACGACAAAATGGAGGCTGTTGTGAAGGCCCTCATGGATGCTAATCTGCAGCAGCGAGAGACAAACCTGCAGCAACTGGTTAGTCTCCTGCAGACAGCAGGAGCAACCCCAAGCATCCACGATGCCTGGAAAGCAGTCCGTGCCGCGATTTGTAAGATGACCTCGCAGACAACATCGAAACCTACCTGGCATACCTGGCTCCGATAGTCTGCAGGCGGTGTCAGAAACCTGGCCATGTAAGGGATTAATGTCCCAATTGGGTTGAACCCATGGACACTAACTATGGCTACTGTCAGTCGCTATATGCCAGGAGGTGCAAAGTCACCTACCCAAAGTGCAGGCTGTAGTGGACTCCCTTCGGAAAGCTGGCCTAACTGCTAACCCTAAATCATGTGTGATAGGGTTAGAAGAAATGAAGTACCTGGGGTATGTCATTGGGTGCAGGGTCATCAAACCCCAAGTGAACAAAATAGAGGCGATACGGAATTGGCCCCGACCTGTCACCACTAGGCAAATAAAGTCATTCCTGGGAATGGTGGGCTATTATATGAGGTTTATTCTGCACTTTGCTACTCTAGCCGCACCCTTGACAGAACTTTTGAAGGGACACAAGTCAACGATGTTTCGCTGGGATGATCAGGCGGAAGAGACTTTCTTCGCTTTGAATTTGGCCCTGTGCGGGTCCCTGGTTATGATGATGCCTGACTTCAAAAAGGGAGTTTATAGTACAGACTGATGCCTCCGAAGTAGGCCTCGGTGCTGTACTGTCTCAGGAAGTCAACAGGGAGGAGCATCCTGTTGTCTTCCTCAGTCAAAAGCTCACCCCAGCCGAGACCCGGTATAGTATAGTGGAGAGACAGTGCCTGCCTATCAAGTGGTTACTAGAATATCTTCAGGTCATCCGATGGTTTCTCTCCCTACAAAACTTTAAGTTTTCGGTGGAACACAGGGCAGGCAGGTTACAGTGAAACGCGGATTCCCTGTCCCGGGTACACTGTCTGGTGTGTGCTCACCTCCTCAGGCTTGAACAAAGGGGGAATATGTGACACAGTGAGAGGTTTGGTCTGGGAAAACAGGTATTTTCCTCCTAGCATGTG
Source organism: Bufo gargarizans (assembly GCF_014858855.1). Taxonomy (NCBI): domain Eukaryota; kingdom Metazoa; phylum Chordata; class Amphibia; order Anura; family Bufonidae; genus Bufo; species Bufo gargarizans. The sequence goes on along the minus strand of NC_058087.1, from coordinate 120,556,010 downwards.
CTGCTGGGTTGATTTACAGCCAGGCAAGGTCAAATACCGGACCGGATTTTAAGTGTCGATCCGGGTTTTGGCAGCACCTGGCTGTCCTTAAATAAGCAGCTGGGCTCAGAAGCCATGTCTCTTTGTTGGGATCTGGGAGCTTTGTGTCTGGATGAAGGCTTGCTACCTGTTTGGCGTGAAAACAGGTTGGTGCTGCTATGCTCAATGACTCTTTGAGGCAGAATGGCTGCATGGTGTGAATTACCACAAACACTGCAAGGAGTTTTTTTTTGCTGGATTATGACTGCTTGTTTTGTCACTTGCCTAAAGTGTGAATAAAACACTGAACTGTTTGATCCAAAGATCTGTTGCCTCTATACTGCATCCGCTAATCCCATCTACCAGAGCGAAAACCCACAATATATATATTAGCTTTTGTTACAACAGTTTTCTACAATTGAAAGAATATCTATAATATGTAAATTGACACTTTCTAAACAATATCATTAGCCAGTCTTTTATCGTATTCTTGCAAAAATTATGTGTGCGACTTAAAAAAAAATAAATCACATCCAATATTGTCAGTATAACTACTGGCCTGGTAAATAAAATTCCCAGTAGCAATAAACCATATTTAAGATGGAAACATAAAAAACCCACACAGGGGATGTTATATGTCTAACAGTTACAAAATGATTGATCGAATTTTTGGAACTACTCTAATTAAAACAGAAAAAGTTTATAATATGACATGAGACACCAGGGACTACTTTGTTGATTGTAAGATCATTGGGGCATGATTGCTCAAATAAACATTTTATTGCTTGATGCTGTTTGAAAGATGAATGAGAGAAAGTCTCATTGATAGATCTAGACCAGGCATGCTCAACCTGCGGCCCTCCAGCTGTTGCAAAACTACAACTTCCAGCATGCCTGAACAGCCTACAGCAGGGCATTGTGGGAGTTGTAGTTTTACAACAGCTGGAGGGCCTCAGGTTGAGCATCCGCATCTAGACTGCTGTGTGTGTGTGCAATAAGAGAGCGCAACTGGAGGAGCGATCACCAGACCTGGAGAGGAATGGCAGAGCAGGAGGGGTAAGTGAATTTATTTATTTTATCCCTGATCTGAGGTCAGGTACAGGGGTCTGTCATGGAAGTCTGATGGGGGTCTGATATGTCCACCTAGGATATAGTGCTTTTGTAAAATTCACCACTGAACAAGATACCCAACTGTGTCAAATAGTTAAAATAATACATTTTGAAATTTAACAAACAGGAAATACTTCTAATACACATCAATGTACTTTCTGTATAGATGTGTTTAATTTATATTCTGCCACTATAACATCATACAACCATGTACTGTATATCATATTTGTATAATCATTTATTAGTGTTCTACTCCAGTGTTCTACTCTAAGTGTAGTTTGCACCAAAATGTGCAACTTTTTTTCACTTTCTCTGCCACCCTCACCACTTCTGTTAAGAAAAGGTGGGCAGGACATGGGTGTAGGGAAGGGAAAGGCCATAGGTGGGACCGCCACAGCCCAGCATATCTAAGAATAGATAGCTATATTAAGATGGCTTCCATGACACACAAGCAGCCGGAGAAGTTCCACAATTATTAGGAGATATGCTTCTCACATATGCTTCTCACATCAGCGCAGCACACATTAAGACCTGTGTAAAAAAAATGCCAGTATTAATTCAGAACCTAGAATAGATCAACCACCAACAGAAATCCTATTTAAAGCCATCTACAGTAAAAAGATTCCTGGGAAAAAAATGTAGACTTTTCATCTTAAAGAAAGTGAAGACAATTGCATCATAAACCAGATAATTAGTTTAAAAAAAAAAAAAAACTTCAGGCTATGAAACCACTAGGTTAACAGCATGTCTTTAGCAGTTTTATGGCCCAAATGCACTCAAAACCCCGTCAAAGATTAATTTTGGGGAAATGAGAAACAGACTTTATCTTGAGTCCAAAATGTAAAATTATGCCAAAATGTCCTAATGTCTCTTCTGTGTTGGGGAAAATAAAGAAACCTAAAAACGGGAATGGATTCAATGTATCCATTCTCCTCTGTCAACACTGAAAACAGATGGCAGTGCAGGAGGCTGGGGTGTCCACATAAATCATGTCTCATTGCAGGGAGTCTGGACTCCCAACATATCAGACTCTCACCTAGAGTGGAATCCTTCAAAAGAAACCTAAAAACCCACCTCTTCAGACAAGCCTACAACCAGTGTCCCTGCTGCCTCTATACCACCATGACCAGCTTCACCCTCACCTACTGTGTCGTTCTCCTATACCATGTAGATTGTAAGCCCTCAAGGGCAGGCTCCTCTCTCCTTCTGTACCAGTTTGTAACTCATCTTGTTCATGCTTAGTGTAATTGTCTGTATTATCTATGTATACCTCTTTTCATATGTACAGCACTATGGAATGAATGGCGCTTTAATAATAAATAATAATAAAATTGTTCGGAGGCATTGAGGAGTGTTGCGTATAAACATCATGGGGATAAAACATCATAGGTAAGGTTTGGTCTGCAATAATTTGAACCTACTGAGAATTTATCAATAAAACTGCTTAATCTTAAGGCTGTGTTTAGTTGATATATCTTTGGCTAGAGTCAGTGAATTGCAGCTGCTATCAAACCTCATTCTGTTTTTCCAAATATTTAAAGGTAAGTTAGTGTTTAACCCCTTAAGGACCCATGACATACATGTACGTAATTTCTGTCCGGGACTTAAAGACCGTGACGTACATGTACTTCATGGCGATTAGTGGCAGGGGTTCGGCAGTCACTGATAGCCAGACCCCTGCTGCATGCGCCGACATCGGTAAAATCACCGATGCCGAAGCATTAACGCTTGATGTGCCGCGGTCAGCGCTGACCGCGGCACATGCGATGTCGGGCGGGGATCAGAGCTGCCAACGAGTTCCCGTGCTGCTGAGATGGGAACCCGATAGCAGGGAAGGCAGCGCAATGCCTTCCTTAGGCATCGTGGCTGCCTTCCGGGGGGAGAGCCTGTGAGATCCAGCCCCCTGGATCTCACAGGCAGGAAGCTGTATGTGTAAAACACACTGTATTACACTTACAGCCAATACATTCCAATAAAGGAAAGGAAAAAAAAAAGGAAAAAAAGAAAAGTTTACATATTAGGTATCACCATGTCCGTATCGACCGGCTCTATAAACATATCACATGACCTAACCCCTTAGATGAACACCATCATAAAAATAATATAAAAACTGTGCTAAATAAAAAAAAAATGTCACCTCACATCACTAAAAGTGCAACACCAAGCGATCTAAAAAGCGTATGCCCCCCAAAATACTGTCAATCTAACCATCACATCATCCCGCAAAAAATGAGCCCCTACATAAGACGAATTGCTTTTTTGGAGCTTCTATTCTAGGGGTGCATCAGGGGGGCTTCAAATGGGACATGGTGTCAAAAAAAACTGTCCAACAAAATCTGCCTTCCAAAAACCATGTGGTGTTCCTTTCCTTCTGCACCCTGCTGTGTGGCCATACAGCAGTTTACGACCACATATGGGGTGTTTCTGTAAAATACAGAATCGGGGTAATAAATATTGAGTTTTGTTTGGCTGTTATACCTTGCTTTGGTACTGGAAAAAAAATTATTAAAATTGAAAATTTGCCCAAAAAGTTAAATTCTGAAATTTCATCTCCATTTTCCAATAATTGTTGTGAAACACCTAAATGTTTAATGTTTGTAAAATCAGTTTTGAATACCTTGAGGGGTGTCGTTTCTAAAAATGGGGTAATTTTTGGGTGGTTTCTATTACGTAAGCCTCACAAAGTGACTTCAGACCTGAACTGGTCCTTAAAAAGTGGGTTTTGGAAATTTTCTGAAAAATTTTAAGATTTGCTTCGAAACTTCTAAGCCTTCTAACGTCCCCAAAAAATAAAATGTAATTTACAAAATGATCCAAACATGAAGTAGACATATAGGGAATGTAAAGTAATAACTATTTTTGGAGGTATTACTATCTATAATAAAAGTATAGAAATTGAAATTTGCTAATTTTTCCAAATGTTGTGTAAATTTTGTATTTTTTTTATAAATAAAAATGAACATTTTTGACTCAACTTTACCACGGTCATGAAGTACAATATGTGAGGAGAAAACAATCCCAGAATGGCCAGGATAAGTCAAAGCGCTTTAAAGTTATCAACACATAAAATGACATGTCAGATTTGTAAAAAATGGCTGGGTCCTTAAGGTGAAATATAGAGGGGTTAAACAGAATCCCTCTTTTTTCCCTAAAGTGATTTTCACAGATCCAAGTGGCTTCTGTAGTGCCTGTGGAGTTATAAGCTCACTCAACTTTACATTTTTGTTAGTTCTCAGGTGTGACAATTCTGGCACACCAGCCTGACCAAAAACTCAAACAAGCTTCGAGGGCTGCAGAGCGGCGATGAAAGAAATTCCATTCTAAGGATCACTTCACTTCATACAAACAATCCCTCCTCATTTTCAAATCCTCACAGGGTGATGTGAAACAGATCTACAGGGTGATGTGAAACAGGCCTATCTTCCCTGTCCCACAACCCTAAACAACTTTTTAATACTTTCAACTCTCTTCTCCGTCCCCTAGCACCCCCACCCTCACCTCTCATCTCAGCTGAGGACTTTGCCACATACTTCAAACAGTCCTCTTCTCTCAAAACCAGCTTCTCCACCATAACAGAAGAAAAACTTTCCACCCTACTTTCCATATCCCATCTCACCACCTGCACACTTGACCCAACCCCATCCCACCTCATCCCCAACCTCACCACAGTGTTTATGCCAGCCCTAACTCATCTCTTCAACCTATCACTAAGCTCTGGTGTCTTCCCCTCTGGTTGTAAACATCTACCATTACCCCCTTCCTCAAAAAGCCTTCACTTGACCCATTTTTTTTGTCCATTTATCGCCCCATATCACTTCTTCCATATGCTTCAAAGCTACCTGAACATGTCCATTCAGAACTGTGCTCTCACCTCTCCTCCTGCTCCCTCTGTGACAGGCTACAATCTGGCTTCCAACCCCAGCAATCAACTGAAACTGCCCTCACCAAAGTCACCAATGACCTGCTAAAAGCCCAAACCAAAAAACATTACTCTGTCCTTGACCTGTCCTCTGCCTTTGACACTGTTGACCACTCCTTTCTGTTGCAAACTCTCTCATCTCTTGGCATCACCGACCTGGCCCTCTCCTGGATCACATCATACCTCACAGACCAGACATTTAGCCTGTCCCACTCTCACACGACCTCCTTGTCTCATTCCCTCTCTGTTGGTGTCCCACAAGGCTCTGTCCTAGGAATCATGCTCTTCTCTACAGACGTGGACAAAATTGTTGGTACCCTTTGGTCAATGAAAGAAAAAGTCACAATGGTCACAGAAATAACTTTAATCTGACAAAAGTAATAATAAATTAAAATTCTATAAATGTTAACCAATGAAAGTCAGACATTGTTTTTCAACCATGCTTCAACAGAATTATGTAAAAAAATAAACTCATGAAACAGGCATGGACAAAAATGATGGTACCCCTAACTTAATATTTTGTTGCGCAACCTTTTGAGGCAATCACTGCAATCAAACGCTTCCTGTAACTGTCAATGAGACATCTGCACCTCTCAGCAGGTATTTTGGCCCACTCCTCATGAGCAAACTGCTCCAGTTGTGTCCGGTTTGAAGGGTGCCTTTTCCAGACTGCATGTTTCAGCTCCTTCCAAAGATGCTCAATAGGATTGAGGTCAGGGCTCATAGAAGGCCACTTTAGAATAGTCCAATTTTTTCCTCTTAGCCATTCTTGGGTGTTTTTAGCGGTGTGTTTTGGGTCATTGTCCTGTTGCAAGACCCATGACCTGCGACTGAGACCAAGCTTTCTGACACTGGCTAGTACATTTCTCTCTAGAATTCCTTGATAGTCTTGAGATTTCATTGTACCCTGCACAGATTCAAGACACCCTGTGCCAGACGCAGCAAAGCAGCCCCAGAACATAACAGAGCCTCCTCCATGTTTCACAGTAGGGACAGTGTTCTTTTCTTGATATGCTTCATTTTTTCGTCTGTGAACATACAGCTGATGTGCCTTGGCAAAAACTTCGATTTTTGTCTCATCTGTCCACAGGACATTCTCCCAGAAGCTTTGTGGCTTGTCAACATGTAGTTTGGCATATTCCAGTCTTGCTTTTTTATGATTCGTTTTCAACAATGGTGTCCTCCTTGGTCGTCTCCCATGTAGTCCACTTTGGCTCAAACAACGACGGATGGTGCGATCTGACACTGATGTTCCTTGAGCATGAAGTTCACCTTGAATCTCTTTAGAAGTCTTTCTAGGCTCTTTTGTTACCATTCGGATTATCCGTCTCTTAGATTTGTCATCAATTTTCCTCCTGCGGCCACGTCCAGGGAGGTTGGCTACAGTCCCATGGATCTTAAACTTATGAATAATATGTGCAACTGTACTCACAGGAACATCTAGTTGCTTGGAGATGGTCTTATAGCCTTTACCTTTAACATGCTTGTCTATAATTTTCTTTCTGATCTCTTGAGACAGCTCTTTCCTTTGCTTCCTCTGGTCCATGTCGAGTGTGGTACACACCATATCACCAAACAACACAGTGATTACCTGGAGCCATATATATAGGCCCAATGGCTGATTACAAGGTTGTAGACACCTGTGATGCTAATTAGTGGACACACCTTGAATTAACATGTCCCTTTGGTCACATTATGTTCTGTGTTTTCTAGGGGTACCATCATTTTTGTCCATGCCTGTTTCATGAGTTTATTTTTTTACATAATTCTGTTGAAGCATGGTTGAAAAACAATGTCTGACTTTCATTGGTTAACATTTATAGAATTTTAATTTATTATTACTTTTGTCAGATTAAAGTTATTTCTGTGACCATTGTGACTTTTTCTTTCATTGACCAAAGGGTACCAACAATTTTGTCCACGTCTGTATCTACACCCTCGCCCTGGGACCGTTCATAGAGTCCCATGGCTTTCAGTATCACTTTTATGCTGATGAAACACAAACCTCTCTGGTACAGACATCAACAACTTACTATACAGAATCTCACAATGCCTATGTTCCATATCCTCCTTCTCCTCTTCCTTTTTTAAATTTAACATGGATAAAACAGAATTTATCATCTATCCCCATCACACTCAACCCCCCCCAACAGACCTATCTATCATGCTCAATGGCTGCACACTCTCCCCGGTCACCCAAATCTGCTGCCTAGGAGTGACCTTGGATCCTGCCCTTTACTTCAGACCGCACATCAAAGCCCTTTCCACAGCTGCTGCCTCCAACTCAAAAATATCTCCCACATCTGCGCATTCCTTAACCATGAGCAAAAATGCTTGTACACGCCTTCATCATCTCCCACCTAGACTACTGTAACATTCTCCTCCGTGGCCTTCCATCTAGCACTCACGCACCCCTCCCATCTATCCTCAACTCTGCTGCTCAACTAATTCACCTCTCCCCCTGTTACTCCTCTGCCTCTCCCCTCTGCCAATCCCTTCACTGGCCCCCTATTGTCCAGCGAATTCAGTTCAAAATTCAAAAATACGTATAAAGCCATCCACAACCTGTCCCCTCCATACATCTCTGAGCTACTTTCCCGATACATTCCCACACGTAATCTCCGTTCCTTACAAGACATTCTTCTCTCCTCTTATCACCTCTTCCCACAACCGCCTCTAAGATTTCTCCCATGCATCCCCCATACTCTGGAACTCTCTACCCCAACATACCAGACTCTCACCTACAGTGGAATCCTTAAAAAAAAATATAATAATAATGAAATCTTACCTCTTCAGACAAGCCTACAACTAGTGACCCTACTGCTGCTATACCATCATAACCTACTTTACCCTCACCTACTGTGTCGTTCTTCCATACCTTGTAGATTGTAAGCCCTCTCTCCGCCTGTACCAGTTTGTAACTCGTCTTCTTCATGCTTAGTGCAATTGTCTGTATTATCTATGTATACCTCTTATCATAGGTACAGCGCTATGGAATGAATGATTTATTAATAATAAATAATAATAATAAAGGTGTGCTGGTGCACTTACTAATAATTGTGTTTCCTGTAACTCTCCACAACAGCACCCAAACTTTTTCCCACTTTGTTACTGATCATCTTATGACAAACTAAAAATTGTTGTGGTATTAAAAAGCAGGAAGTGCTCAACCCCATATGCAGTGGTGCATCTATACCAAGGGAGGGGGAGGGGGGGGGGCAGATCCTGCACTTGTAGTCCGCTGCTAATGGCAATCCCCAGCAAAAATGCATACAATGGCGGATGCCTGCAGCAGACCACAAGTACCACAATGGACATCCTACACAGGATAGCAAATGTGTGGTTGTGATAAACAGTATATATAATATAACAAAAACAAAGACAGATGCACTCTGCGGTCTTACTAAGCCGTCAAACTGGTGTTAAAATTGAGAGATTAGCCAACATGTCCTACGTGAGGACATGTCTGAGCCCGAGCACCGCGCCAAGGTTTCTCAAGTAGCTCGGGACCTAACGCTAAACCGGTATAGATGCACCACTGCATATGGGGTTGAGCACTTCCTGCTTTTTAATACCACGCCAATTTTTTGTTTGTATTTAAATTTTTTGGAGGTGTAGAAACTCCTAGTCTGAATGTGCCTTTATTTCCATCTACAGGCAGCATTCTGGTGCACATGTGAGGCCCGGGCTATATGAGCCAGTCTTGGGTGGGGCTCAGAGCTCTCTGCCTCCTCCCATTGTATGCATGGTCACATGCTGGAGGTTACTGGGAGATTGCTTTGAGTCAGACCTTGCACTCCTGTAATTCACCCACTGGCTCCTGGTATTGCCTATGTGGCCCAGGTAGGTTTAGCGTTAGGTCCCGAGCTACTTGAGAAACCTTGGCGCGGTGCTCGGACTCAGACATGTCCTCGCGTTGGACATGTTGGCTAATCTCTCAATTTTAACACCAGTTTGAGGGCTTAGTAAGACTGCAGAGTGCACCTGTCTTTGTTTTTGTTATATTGTCATCTTATGAGAAATGAAAAATAATTTTATGTGCAATAATCTGCATTTAGTTCTTGGTAAACACTAAAGGGGAGGATGGCAAGGAGATTTTTAACATCTCTGGATGTGTTTTTCCTGGCCCTTACAGAGGAGAAACAATATTAAGAGTTCTGTTGTGGAGACTTCAAGGAAACCCATTTACGGGTAGGAGTGTTCAAAATAATAGCAGTGTGTTTAAAAAAGTGAATAAAGCTGAAAATACTTCTAATAGCTTTTATTTCCATACACACAAATGCATTGGGAACACTACACATTCTATTCCAAATCTAAAGAAGAAGAAAAATGCATCAAATTTGTGTTCTAAATATTTTTTTAAAATAAAGAAAGAAAAGTGAATATAAGACTCTTCTTACTCTACTTACCGGTAATCGTTTTTCCATGAGCCCATGACAGCACCCTTGAGAGACCGCCTCATTCATCAGGACAGGAAACAGGAACGCTTGTGGAGAGCACATAAGGAGGGGCTCTTCCCCTATAGCCTAAGTTAATATGCGAGAACTTGTCCTAATAATTATTTTTAATATATATATATATATATATATATATATATATATTCATATATAATTTTTTTATTATTATATTTTTTTTATATTCACATGAGTATTTCAAGGATATGAAAACAACAAATATAGGGCGGGAATAAATCCCGGGTGCTGTTATGGGCTCATGGAAAAACGATTACCGGTAAGTAATCCTGAATTTCCCCTACACCCATAACAGCACCCTTGAGAGACGACTAGAATATAACTAGCTCAGGGGGAGGGACTACTGCCTGCAATACTTTCCTACCGAAGGAAAGACGATCATTAGAATCTAAATCTAACTTATCTAACTGTAGAGACAAAAAAAGGTACTTGGAGGCTTCCATGTGGCAGCCCTACAAGATCTGCTCTAAAGATGCATTAGCCCTTTCTGCCCATGAAACTGAAACGGATCCGGTTGAATGAGCACAAAAATTTTAAGGGGAAACCTGCCCTGCTGAGGAATAGGCCAAGACAATAGCTCCTACTATCCACCTGGCTAGAGTCTTAGATGTAACCATACTACCCCTATTTTTGCCCCCAAATTGTACAAACAGCCTAGAGGATTTCCTCCACTGACTGGTAATCAGTCAGTCAGGTAATGTGACAGGCATATTTTGACATCTAGACAATGCAGTTTCTTTTCGCTCTCACTTTTAGGGGATTGACACAAAGACGGGAGAACAATATCTTGGGACCTATGAGAGAGACCACTTTAGGCAGAAACGCTGGGTCCGGTTTAATAAGCACTCTATCCTCCAAGATGTTTGTATAGGGAGGGGAAGCTGAAAAGGCAGAAATCTCCCCCACCCCTCTGGCTGAGGTGATGGCCACCAAGAAGGCAGTTTTAAAGGATAATATTTTAATGAGTAAATCCTGTAATGGTTCAAAGGGAGGCTCCATTAACCTAGACAGGACTAGATTCAGATCCCACGGGGGGACAGACGACCTGAATAAAGGCTTAATTCTACTAACTCCCCTAAAAAATCTCCTAATCCAAGGATGATTGGCAATTGGGCAATCAAAAAAGGCACTCAAATGATAGACTTGTACCTGCTAAGCCTAAGGTTTTTATTGAGGCCTTCTTGAAGGAAATCTAGAAACAAGGCATAGGGGGAGGACTCAAAAGGATCAACGGGAGTCCCTGAAAATCTTAAGAAAGTCTTCTATACTCTAAGATAAATAGTGGAGGTTACCTCTTTTCAACAGAATAATAGGGTGGAAATGACCTCTTTGGATAGAGCTCTACGTTCTAATATTTCCCCCTCAAATGCCAAGCTGTCAAGTGAAGGTTCTTTACTTTTGGATGATAGACAGGTCCCTGGAATAACAGATCATGCCTGTCCGGAAGAATCTAATTATCCGTCAGGGATAGGATTCTTAGCCAAGAGAACCAGGTCCTCCTCGGCCAGAAGGGTGCAATTAGAATGAGCCTTGTCTGTTCCTGCCTCAGCTTCTGCAATACCCTTGGAAGAAGTCCCAGAGCAGGAAAGGCATACAGAAGTTGATCCGACCAAGGAAAGGAGAAGGCGTCTATTTCTGATGGAGAATTTCTTGGATTCAGGGAAAAGAAGAGACTGCATTTTCTGTTTTCCTTGGTTGCGAAAAGGTCTGATCTGAGGATGACCCCAAAGATGAACTATCTGGTTGAAGACCTGCTGATTCAGGCACCATTCTGCTTGATCAAAATAGTTTCTGCTTAGGTAATCTGCGACTTTGTCTTCTGTTCCTTTCAGGTGTACTGCTTTGATAAAAGGAATTAAAGGAATGATTAAATAGAACATTTCTGTGGTTAAGGACATAAGACGCTCTGATCTTGTCCCTCCTGGTCTGTTTAGGTAGGAGACCACCGTAGCATTGTCTAACAGTATTTTTACTCCTATTCCCTTTAACCTGGGCAGAAAAGCTCTTAAAGGGGTTATCACACTTCGCCTTTTCATACTTACCTGCTGCCAGAGCGCCGTTTACTTCCTGGATTCTGGCTGGGGGCGGGCTTCATCTTGATTGAAGTTATCTCCCGGCCGCGCTGCGTGCTGGACTGAAAGCTAGTGCCGCTGCGCCGCATGCACCATGGTGCTTATTCCTGGCCAGTATAGTACAGAGTCGGAGTGCGCATTCACGGCTCTGTACTATTCTGGCCAGAAGGAAAGTCACCATCGGGCATGCGCGGCGACGTGCGCATTTAGGACAGCAAGTGGCCCGGCCAAGAGAAAAGAAGGAGTCTTCTGCGCAAGTGCGGCCACCGGGATTCCGGAGAAGAGCGGTGGCCGTAACCAGGGGAGACCGAATGACAACAATGAGGTAAGTGGGGATGAATTTTATCCTAAACGGTGGGAATTTGTTAATCAAATATATTTACAAAAATGATCACTGTCAAATCGTTAACAAATTTAACAGTGATCATTATGATGGGATAACCCCTTTAAGGCTAGCAGCAATGCTCTTTGTTCTCTGACATTTTGGGAATCCTGGCTTTCTGTTAGACTCCAAACTCCCTGCAGCACCCCTCACTGACAGAATGCCCCCCAACCAGTTGGACTGGCATCCGTGGTTGTGGTTACTTCTTCTTGCAGAATCCAGGCGAAGCCCTGAAACAGATTTGACGGCTGTAACCACCAGTTTAAGGACTGTATCACCTGCGGGGTGAGAGGGATGCCCAGCAGGGACAATGATCCTTGCCATTCTCTTAGGATCTGCCACTGCAGCGGCCTGGAGCGAAACAGGGACCAACCTACTGCCAGAATTGTGGAGGTCATTCTGCCAAGAACTGCCATCCCTTGTCTGATAGTTTGATTTTTTGAAGCCACCAAGACTCGCACGTCTTCTCTTAATTTGTCTACTTTGTGCTGAATGAGGATGCACCATAGATTTACTGAATCTAGGATAAAACCTAGAAAGACATTTTTGGGAAGGGTTTAAGGTTGGATTTTTCCCAGTTAATCTGCCATCTAAGATTTATTAAAATGTTTACCACTTCCAGCAGATGAGAGGATAGAAAATCCACAGACTCTGCTACTATCAGGAGGTCGTCTAGGTAAGGTATAACAAGAATGTATTTTTCCCTTATGTGCACCATGACCTCTGCCTTTAACTTTTTACAAAGTCTTGGAGCCTGGGAAATTCCAAATGGAAGAGCTCTGTACTGTAGATGATGTACCTGACCTTCCATAGACACAGCTACTCTGAGGTATTTCTGAAAATCGTCATGAATAAAGACATGATCGTAAGCAACCTTTATGTCTAAGGTGGCCATCACACAGTCCTTGAAAAGATGCTTTATTGCCGACTGCACAGACTCCATTCAGAATTTTTTGTAGATATTGATTTAAGTCTTTCAGATTTATGATCATTCTGAAGGAACTATCCGGCTTGGGTACAAGAAAAAGGGAAGAATAAAACCTGCTTCCCTTTTCTGAGTCTGGGACATTAACTAGGACAATTTTTCTTTGAAAGAGAAAAAAACACTTTTTTTTGCTGAATTTTGAGTTAAAATTTTTAGCCTTTCCAGAGGGGGATAGATAAACTCTAGACGAAAAACGTCTTTCACAATATCATTTATCCAGGGGCTTGCAGAAATTCTTCCCCAAGCCAGAGAAAAAAAAAAAAAAAAAAAGAGATGGTCTTATCCCCACAGGACAGTAACAGTCATTGTTGGCTAGACTTGGGGCCTGAAGAGGACTGGGAATTAAAGATGAAACCTCTATGCCTTCTACCCTTGTTATTTCTCCACCTGTTTTGCTTTTTATTTGATTTATCAAAACTTTTTCCGAAAAAGAATGCTGCTTCCTACGGGGATTAGACACAGGAAACCCCTTCTTGCCTTATCAGAGGCTTTTTCCAAAAGGTCATCCAGAACTGAACCAAACAGAAATTCACTCTGACATGGGATAGAACACAGTTTGTTTTTCGAACTTGTGTCCCCAGACGATCCCTTCAGCCAAATCGCTCTCCTAGCTGAATTGGAAAGAGTGGTGGATCTGGCATTTAATCTTAATGCATCAGCTGATGCATCTGAAATAAAGTCAACCGCTTTTAGTATAGTGGGAAAAAAAACTTAGGAGCTGGTCCCTAGAGGTCTTATTCTGGATTTGGGATTCTAAATCCTGAAGCCACAAGCCTTCTATCCATCGGGTCTTTTAGGGCGCTAAGATCCTCAAAAGGCAAGGCAGATCTTTTTGAGATTTTCGCCATAGGGGCATCTAGTTTAGGAGGCCTGTACCAACAGGATGACTCGCCTTCATCAAAGGGATAATTTTCTTTTTATACTTCTGGGAATACTTTTTATCTGTTTTTTTCCATTCTTTCTGAATTAAATGTTAAAAATTTTCGTTTAACGGAAAGACTCTAGATCTTTTGTGACCCATATCCCTAAACATTATATCTTGAATGGACTTTTGTTCTTTGGATTCATCCACCTTCATTGTGGTTCTAATAGCCTTGAGTAAGTAATCTGTATCCTCAGGGGGGAATAAAGGTCTACCCGAGGAAACTTCATCAGAGGAGGAGCTTGAACTATCTAGGCTCTTTCCTTGCTCACTCTCCTCGGAAGATTCACTATCAGATATGATATTAGAATGACCTTGCTAGCCGCGGTATAGAGTATGATAGAATCAGAGACCTCAGATTTGACAATCTCTTTGATGCTCTGAAGTAATGATGGGGATTCCTCCTCTACCACTTTATTAGCAAAATTCTGACATAACATTTTAGATCAGGAAGAGGCAAGGTTTTTCTTGCAGACAGCACACTCTCTTCCTTTAATTTTAGCAGTGGCTTTCCTAGGGGCCTCTTTAGTATTCTAAAACAAATCAGAGACTAAAAAACTAATCATTAGGCATAAAAGGGAGGAATACAAAAGGTGGGGATTGACCCTCTTACCCCACCAAGAATACCGGTCTGCCATCATGACTATCCTGTACATCAGCGCACTGACCGCTCTCTTCTTCCATGTCTCCAGATAGAGTGGCCATATGCAACTAGGGATGCTAACAGGCTGGGTGGGGATCCTTCTGACCGCACGCTGAGAAGGAGGTTGAACTACCTGGATGAAGTTCAAACAACCCAGGTCAGGTCCCTGCCGGCGTATCAGATGTGGGCTTTATGGGGAGGATGCACAACTTGCTTCCGGAACACTGGCTACCCGGAACCAACATGTGTTCCAAATACCGGAAGTCGCAACCCGCAACTTCCGGTCTACGCACAGAGGGTGCTTAGAAAGGAAAAGGACCTCCTCCCGCCTCTGTAAGGTTAGCGAAAGCCAGAAGCAGCAGTGCCGGTCCCATATCTCCCAAACACTGCCAGGAGGATCCGACAGTAAGTCCCGGGACTGCACTGAAAAAGCCAGCTCGACAATTTAACCATAATTCCGAGACCCAGAAGGACACTGCCCCAGACTTGGCAGGATGCTCCTAGTGGAGTCTTACGCCGCACCAGGTAACCCACACTAGTAGTAATGCGCTGGGCTCCTGCAGCCTAATTCTCTAAGCTCTCCACCGCATGTCCTATCCTTAGGACAGGAAATAGGAACTGAGGAGATAGGGTTCCTGTTTCCTGTCCTGATGAAGGAGGCGGTCTCTCATGGGTGCTGTCATGGGCGTAGGGGAAAAATATCAGTGTTTGTATTCTTCTTTACAAACTTAAACATTCACTATATAAACTGAAAAATGTTTGAAGATTTTGGTTTATTTTGAGTCACTTAACTATTTAGTTGTATAACCACTGTTTCTGAGAACTGCTGTACATCTGTGTTGCATGGAGTCAACCAACTTCTGGCACCTGTGAACAGGTATTCCAGCCCTGGATGATTGGACTACATTCCACAGTTCTTCTATATTTCTTGGTTTTGCCTCAGAAACTGCATTTTAGATGTCACCCCACAAGTTTTCTATTGGATTAAGATCCGGCGATTGTACTGGCCACTCCATAACGTCAATCTAGTTGGTCTGGAACCAAGATGTTGCACGTTTACTGGTGTGTTTGGGGTCGTTGTCTTGTTGGAACACCCATTTCAAGAGCATTGCCTCTTCAGCATAAGGCAGCATGACCTCTTCAAGTATTCTGATGTATTCAAACTGATCCATGACCATAGTGTAAGAAACATCCACATATCATGATGCTTGCACCACCATGCTTCACTGTCTTCACAGTGTACTGTGGCTTGAATTCAGTGTTTGACAAACTGTCTCCGGCCATTAGACCCCCCCCCCCCCCCCCCCCCGCCAAAAAAAAAAAACAATGTTACTTTCATCGGTTCACAAATTGTCTCTTTAGGCCAGTCAATTCTGCTCTTTGGCAAATTGTAACTTCTTCAGCACGTCTTTTTTTCAACAGTGTGACTTTGCGGGGGCTTCTTGCAGATAGCTTGGCTTCACATAGGCGTCTTCTAATTGCAACAGTACTCACAACTTTAGACCTTCTTTGATCTTCCTGGAGCTGATTGTTGGCTGAGTCTTTGCCATTTTGGCTATCCTTCTATCCATTCAAATGGTAGTTTGTCGCTTTCTTCCATGTTGTTCAGGTTTTGGTTAATATTTTAAAGCATTTGCAATCATTTTAGCTGAGCAGCCTATCATTTTCTGCACTTCTTTATATGTTTTCCCTCTCAATCAACTTTTTAATCAAGGTATGATGTTCTTATGAATAAGGTCTGGAACAACTAATTTTCCTCAGAATTTCTCAGAGAGAAACCAGCATGTACAACATTTGCTGCCTCCCTTCCTTAAATAAAGAGCAGTAATTGCCGCCTAATTTTCAAAAAATTAATGACCTCACTCATTGAACTCCACACTGCTATAATTTTGAACATGGCCCTTTCAATAAGTGATTGAATTACAGAGAATCAGCAGTATGCATGTCATGACTGTTGGGTTTCAATTACTCTACTACACCTGCTAGTAAATTATTTGCCATTTAGAAATATCATTTCTACCAAAAACAGCGATTTATCAGGTTAGTAACTTATCACTGTATAGTGACTGTGCGAGGGTACTGCAGCCCAGATCCTATTGAAAAAAATGAGAGCTGAACTGGAGCACACGGGCGCTGGAAACTGTTTATGGTTCAAAAACATTTTTTATTAAGGTAGGTACATGTAGCAAACTACATCAATAAGGTGAGAAATGGATTGAGCATCATACATCAGAAATAACATATTTCAATACTAATCCACCTGTTTCGTGTATCAGAGCAAAGATAATAAAAGGCAGATAATATACAGGTGGTCTCACAATGTATACAGTCGGTGTATATCTCTAATAAAGGAAAGAACAAAGAATCCGGGGACATCCCGGTGAACACGTAAACAGACTAAAATACACACGACAAGGGAAGGACAACAGAGAAGGATCAGCTGGGAGGGAGGGGAAAAGGGAGCATCTGTATGTCAAGAGTCTAGACAAACAACTCAAGAGGCATCTGAGGGTAAAATACCAGAAGCCAAGCAAGACTAGAACGCAACTGAAGAGCGAAACTGAATCCAGGGATCCCAGACCAGAAAGGGCGCTGGAAACTGTTTAGTACTGTACTGCATAGTTTCCGGCGCCAGCAGCCATCCAAAACAGTGGAACGTGGTGGTGCTGGGTGTTGAGCCCCACTGATCTGATATCACATATCCTGATCAATATCTGAGTGCCGGAAAACTTTAAAACAAATAATTCATGGAGTTTCTTTAACTGGACCACAGAAAGAAGAAAGTAGAAAATTAAAATCCAAGCAGGAACCTGGTTGGTCTCTAATATTAGCTTGGATGATAAATTATAAAAGTGTCACACATTTCCAAACTACGTAATGAAATATTGAGGCACTCAGTCTGAAAGTTTTGCAAATCAAATGTATTTTTTATTTTTTCATTTTTCTGCATCATCCATTTGCCCGTGGTATATTAAAGAATGACAGACTATTTCTGACCAGACGTTTCGGTCACGGTGGACCTTCATCCAGCGCCCAGGCAAACCCCTATACAGTACACAGATAACATGACCACTGATGAAGGTCCACCGTGACCGAAACGTCTGGTCAGAAATAGTCTGCCATTCTTTAATATACCATATACCACGGGCAAATGGATGATGCAGAAAAATGAAAAAATAAAAAATACATTTGATTTGCAAAACTTTCAGACTGAGTGCCTCAATATTTCATTATTTGGATACGGCCTAATAAGCCCTTGATCGGCACCAGTGATACTACTTGAACAGAGTGCGGTTCCTCATTTCTCTACACATTTCGAAACTACAACATATCTATCTAAGAGACTGTCATAATTTATGGACATGCATATTCCAAAGGTAGGGACTATAAAACTATAGTGCTAGTTAAAAGGTGTCACACAACCATTTTTAGAACCATTTGAAGTCAATGGGACCTTTTTTTAATAGTCAGTGCTAGCGGACCCTAGACAAACCCCATTGCAATTACTGGGCCTGATTTTAATGGATATTTTAAACAAGAGTGCAACTAACAGCCTTTTAAAATGGCTACACTGCGAAGAAAGGACATTTCAATATACACTGAACAAAAATATAAACGCAACACTTTCGGTTTTGCTCCCATTTTGCATGAGCTGAACTCAAAGATCTGAAACATTTTCTACATACACAAAAGACCCATTACTCTCAAATATTGTTCACAATACTGTCTAAATCTGTGTTAGTGAGCACTTTTCCTTTGCTGAGATAATCCATCCCACCTCACAGGTGTGGCATATCAAGGTGCTGATTAGACTGCATGAATATTGCACAGGTGTGTCTTAGACTGCCCACAATAAATGGACACTCTGAAATGTGCACAGTTTTGCCTTACTGGGGGGGGGGGGGGGGATGTTGGAACAAGCTGTTGTATACGCCAATCCAGAGCATCCCAAGCATGCTCAATGGGTGACATGTCCGGTGAGTATGCTGTCCATGCAAGAACTGGCATGTTTTTAGCTTCCAGGAATTGTGCACAGATCCTTGCAATATGGGGCCATGCATTATCATGCTGCAACATGAAGTGATGGTCGTGGCTGAATGGCCCAATAATGGGCCTCAGGATCTCGTCACGGTATCTCTGTGCATTCAAAATGCCATCAATAAAATGCACCTGTGTTCGTTGTCCATAACATACGCCTGCCCATACCATAATCCCACCGCCACCATGGGCCAGAAAACCGTTCACCCACATGAAGCCACACACGCTGTCTGCCATCTGCCCTGAACAGTGAAAACCGGGACTCATCCTTGAACAGAACGCCTCTCCAACGTGCCAGACACCACCGAGTGTGAGCATTTGCCCACTCAAGTCGCTTACGATGACGACAAACTGCATTCAGGTCCAAACCCGATGAGGATGACGAGCATGCAGGTGAGCTTCCCTCCCGGTTCCTGACAGTTTGTGCAGAAATTCTTTGGTTATGCAACTCGATTGTTGCAGCTGTCTAGATGGTTGGTCTCAGATGATCATGGAGGTGAACATGCTGGATGTGGAAAACCTGGGCTGGTGTGGTTACACCTGGTCTGGGGTTGTGAGGCCGGTTGGATGTATCGCCAAATTCTCTGAAACGCCTTTAAAAACGGCTTATGGTAGAGAAATGAACATTTATTGCACGGGCAACAGCTCTGGTAGACATTCCTGCAGTCAGCATTTCGCTCCCTCAAACGTTGCGAAATCTGTGGCATTGTGCTGTGTGATCAAACTGCACTATTCAGAGTAGCCTTGTATTGTGGGCAGTCTAAGGCACACCTGCGCAATATTCATGCAGTCTAATCAACACCTTGATATACCACACCTGTGAGGTAGGAAGGATTATCTCGGCAAAGGAGAAGTGCTCACTAACACAGATTTAGACAGATTTGTGAACAATATTTGAGAGTAATGGGTCTTTTGTGTATGTAGAAAATGATTCACATCTTTGAGTTCAGCTCATACAAATTGAGAGCAATTGTATGCGTTTATATTGTTGCGTTTATATTTTTGTTCAGTGTAATATATAATAAAATACTCGCAGTATAGATAATGCCCCCCAGAGTGCCCCTCAGTATAGATAATGGACTTTTTTGTTCCCCCGAGTACAAATAATGATCTCCGTCGTGCCCCCCAGTGTAGATAATGGCCCTCTTTGTGCTCTCCCCCCCCAGTATAGATAGTGCCCCCCAGTATAGATAATGGCCTTCTTTGTGCCCATCAGTATAATGACCCCCATAGTGTCCCCAGTGTAGATAATGCCCCCCTTTGTTCCCCCTAGTACAGATAACGATCTCCATAGTGCCCCCAGTGTATATAATTGCCCTCTTTGTGCCCCCTAGTATAGATAATGGCCATCTTTGTACCCCCCTAGTATAAATAATGATCCCCATAGTGCCCCCCAGTGTAGATAATGGCCCTCTTTGTGCCCCCAGTATAAATAATGGACCCCTTTGTACCTCTGGTATTATAAAATGCCCCCTTTAGTCAGAGAAAAAAAAAGGAGATTTTTGTATAACTTACCAGTAAAATCTCTTTCTCGCTCTTCATTGGGGGACACAGAGACCTTGGGTATAGCTATGTCCTCTAGGAGGCGTTGACACTAGATAAAGCTGTTAGCTCCTCCCCTGGCAGCTATACCCCCTCCAGCCTGGAGAGAGAGCTTCAGTTTGTGAGAAGCAGTAGGAGAAGCAAGCTAAGAAAAAACACGGAACACCAACCATGGCAAAAGACCCAACGGGCTCAAACCATCAACTGCCACAACCGTGACCAAACAATAATACTGGGTGGGTGCTGTGTCCCCCAATGAAGAGCGAGAAAGAGATTTTACTGGTAAGTTATACAAAAATCTCCTTTTCTCGCCCATATTCATTGGGGGACACAGAGACCTTGGGACGTCCAAGAGCAGTCCGCAAGGGGGGGGAAAGAAACACAGACCCATGGAGCCAGCGCCCCTGCAGGCAACAGAGAACTGCTGCCTGCAAGACCAAGCTTCCAGAGGCGGTGCCCGCCGATGCATAAGTATGCACCTGGCAAATAATTGTGAATGAGCGGAGGAGGGCAGTAGCCGCCCCGCACTACTGCACGGCTGAACCTTGAACCATCCGAGCCCAAGAGCGCTAACCCCTCTGGTGAAAGGAGCCGCAACACTGAAGGGTGGAACCTTGCCCCGGGGACAGAAGTTCAAAAAAAAATGCAGACGTGCAATTAACACCCTGGAGGCCGCCAATGTTATGCGAGGACCCTCCGGAAGACAAAACCAAGGCGAGCACGGACGCCGGAAGGAACTGGAGGCTGACAAACAGTCAGAGCCCTGACAAGGCCAAATGACCCAACTCCTGTTCCTTAGGGTGGGAAGGGGAGGTACGTAGTGATGGAAGGCCAGATTCTTCATTGAGATGAAAATCAGAGACCACCGTCGGGAGAAAGGAAGAACGGCCCCAGGGAAGCTCCTACCCCTGGCAGAACCAGGACAGGTTCAAGGGGAGAATTCCGGAGTGCTAAAAAGACCAAGGTCTGATCCCAGGCGGTAAAAGGAGGACGGCATGGAGGAACCGTACGGCTATTCCCTGTAGGAAGGAATTGAGGACCCCGGGTGGGTCAGAGGACGCTGGAAGGCCACACAGTGTCGAACCTATCCAGCCAAGAACCAAAGCCCAAGCAAAAAAACCCCGATCCACCCCTGCTAAGGAGAAGCGCTCCACGGAAACGGAAGTGGTCCACCAATGTCCCCCCGAGCCGACCAGGTTTGACGGGAGACCGAGAAGCTGCCTGAATGAGGCATGTCCAACCGCAAGCCAGGAATCAATACATTGGATAGTCAAAGGTAGTGACGATATGAGAACCATTGATGGAAGAACTCCGTTAGCGACCGTGTAGCAAAACTGCTTGACGGAAGCAAACAACCAACCCAAGATTAGAGAGAAAAACTTCTGCCTCAAGGAGGAAGAAGAGAAGGGGTGTCCCGTTCCAGGAACCAAACTCCATCAACAGACGCGACAGCACCCCCCGCACATCCTGGCGTGGGGAGTCTCATAGTCTAGTCACGGAATGCGCAGCGAAAAGGCATGACTACATCGGACAGACATGCCGACACCAGTCAAGTATCGAGAGGTAGTGGTACACACCGGTAGCGCGCCCAGGACCAACGGTAGGAGTCACCTGTAGAAGGAGGAATACAGGAACGTCACAGGCCAACAGTCGGTCCAGAACGAGACCGAAAGAAAAAGAAAAAACCACAGAACCAAAAACCCTGCATCACATAGATGAGGGGGAGTAGCAACAGAGGAACCACCAAGGTTTGCGGAATGGCCGTGAACCCCGAGCCAGAGAAGGAAGAACGGAAAGAGAAAGGGGGAAGGGGGAAGCCCGTTTCCCATCCGAGACCAGCAGTATACAGAAGTAGCCACCGGATGAAAGCAGGGATGCCATACTCCGCCAAAAGAGGAGCCTATGCAGCGTACGCCACCGAATACGGAGACAGAAGAATCCGTCAACTGACGAAGGAGCCGTACAGGAGGAGCCAGATTACGCAATGGCTACCACAGGACCCCCATACCGTAGAGGAATCCGGTAGAAGCCACGGTACCATACAGCCCCAGGGAAGGAGAGCTAACTTTAAAACGCTCCACCCGGGAAGGGCGCTGAACAGGAACAACTGCCCAGCAAGCGTCAGGGTAGAACCCCTACCTGTTAGAATGCCCCACTGTAGCGACTGCGAACGCTAGTACCCGCACAGGCTGAACAGGCTGCAAAACTAAACCAGAGTGCCAACCCAAACACTTCCCACATCAGGAATGGTGGAAGAGAGTAAGGAGTCAGTGTAACACTTGGCCCTGTTGGCACGTAAACCATATATGTGCAATGGTGTACGCACCACTACTGATGCGGACAATACCGTTACTGACTGGGACAATGGAAACCCATAGAGATGGGAGTCTCCAGGACACAAGTGGTTTTGGGCAGGAGTTATAATCCTGCCCAAACCCAGCTCCAAAGGAACACAATGAGGAATAGCCACCGTATGTACTGGCGGAACTCATATAGTACTAGAGTAAGCGTACCGAGCACCGTCAAGTACCGACTGTCGCCACGCCCCCAATGAAATAAGCGCAGGCACCTAGAGCCGTGGCGCAGTTGAATTGCAGAATCTGAAGATGTACAGATACTCCCCCCCCGCTAGTGATCACTAGCGAAAGAGAGTAAGGCAAGTAGTAAGCACAATGACGCGCAACACTCCGCCTAAGGAAGGATAGTGCGACAGCCGGACCGTATCCAAACTGGCGCCACAGGCAGACACCCCACCAGGAAGGGGGGTTAATACCCACGGTGAAAACTAGTGCATATGGCAATCCTGTACCTTATGGGAGAGCAATTAGCACCCGAGAAAGGAGGTAATGGATACAGTACCCCTTGTAACCAGTGAGAATGGAAACACTCCACCAATGGAAGGAGCTAATGAATACGGCAGGTACAGAACCCAGTGGAGGTACAATTCCGCCACCTACAGAAGGGGGAATGCACTGAAAATAGTGTTATTGTACCTAGTCCACCTATGGCAGGGGACAAAGTATAAAGGTGAAAACCGGATCGTAGTAGTGCAATTACACCGGCTAAGGAAGGGGGTAATGCCCACGACGAGTGCTGCTGGCCACCGTAGACGCAACCTAAGGAGATTGATTCGGATTCACGTCAAGGCCCGAATCAGTGATTCTCCTCACCCCCCCTCCCTTGGGCGGACCCACTCCCGTGAGAGAGGGTGCACCTGAGCGTGACCCTGGGAGGAAGGAAGGGTGAGTGGAGATATCGAGGAGAAGACGACCTGCTGTGGTCCGCTTGCGCGCAGGTATACGCATTAGAAAATCGCCCCTAGCAGTCGCGGACTGCGCAGTTGGGGCTTATCAACCAAACTACCTGGGGGTGGATTGGGAACAGAGGTCCTGTATACAAAGGGAACCTGCGGAGAATTATCAACCCAACAACCCTAGAGGGTGGATTGGGAATTTCCAGTTTTTTTCCCCCACTGGAATCGCGCAGGTGGGGAATTATCAACCAAACGACCCCATGGGGTGGATTGGGAATTCCAGAGGTTCTCCACAGTATGGCTCAGGTAGATGAATATCGACCAAACGGCCCCGGAGGACGGATTGGGATCCCGCAGAGATCCTTAACTGAATTGCGCAGGTGGAGAATTACGGGAATACTTCAGCTGTCCTCCTGTGAGTTGCGAAGGTGGAGAGTTATCAACCAAACGACCCCGGAGGGTGGAATGGGAATTCCAGAGGTTCTCCGCTGTATTGAGCAGGCGGAGAATTATCAACCAAACAACCCCGGAGGGTGGATTGGGAATTGCGGAGGCTCTCCGCTGTATTGAACAGGTGGAGAACTACCAACCAAACGACCCCGGAGGGTGGAATGGGAATCCAGAGGTTCTCCACTGTATTGAGCCGGTGGAGAATTATCAACCAAACGACCCCGGAGGGTGAATTGGGAATTACGGAGGCTCTCCACTGTATTGAACAGGTGGAGAATTATCAACCAAACGACCCCGGAGGGTGGAATGGGAGTTCCAGAGGCTCTCCGCTGTATTGAACAGGTGGAGAATTATGACCAATGACCCCGGAGGGTGGATTGGTAATTGCAGCGGTCCTCAACTGCATTGCACCGGTGGAAAAGAATCAACCAAGCTTCCCCTGAGGGTGGGTTGGGAACTGTCAGAGGTCCTCCACTGGTCCACGCAGGTGGAGGATTATCAACCAAACGGCCCAGAGGGCGGAGTGGGAAACTACGGTAAGAGAGGTCGTCACATGTCCGGGGCAGGACACGGGCCCATTTTCGTGCCGCACAGTCAGAGTGGACATGACTGAGTGGAGTAGGGCCTGAATGGAGGCAGACATTTATTTCCAGCTTCATTTAATTTTTTTTTTTTTTATTTATTTTTTTTACTTTTTAAAAACTGGTCTGCCTAGCCTCAAGTGGATAAGAGGCAGGAAGGAGTTAACAGTGCAATAAGCAATTTTTCTAGGCCATCCAACCCCTGATAATCCGGAGCTGGCCCAACAGAAGTGGCTGGCCGGAAAGGGTTAACCAATAACGACATTAGGTCCAGGGGCGGTGCTGATGGGGGCGGGGCAGCGGCAGCTAGGCGGGAATTATTCGCGCCGGTCCGCCACCCTCCCCCTCTGAGTCGCGGCCTAGCAGGTCGCGAAACCAGGGCCTAAAGTTCCGATGCACAGCCACCCCGGACCCTCCCCCTCTGTACTGAAGTCAGCCGGAGGGTGGAGGGACCCGGAGCGGAGCGCGACACACATCCCGCCTGAGAAGCCGCACCGCGGCCGGGATGACAACAGGGGAAGGAAGCCTATAGGCCCCAAGAGAAGCCGGGGCCTAAATTTGCAGCGGCGCCCGGAGGACCGGGATGCTCACCCCGCGGCCGAAATCGTGACAGCCGGAGGTCCATGTTAAGTAAGTGCCAACCGCACTTTGTCAGATGTCCGCGAACGGCCAGGGGCATTAACCCTTTCGGAGCTGCGTGCTTGACGCCTGCTCCCGAAAGTAAAATGAAGGATACTGCAGCAAGTGGACGCCTGCTCCCGAGACGGACTGGGCTCCAGTCTTTTGCCGGAGGTGCCCCGGGAAAAAGATACATTAACCCTCTAAGAGCCGGAAGCAGTCGGCCTAGAGGGCAAGTGAGAGGGGGACCGCGTGTCGCATGGCGCCCGCCGGATTAAACCCCTGCTCTCTTTCAGGGGTCTTGCCATAGTTGAGTAAAGCCCCCTGGCCGTTAACCATAGGGTGACCCAGACTTTCAAAGATGGAGGGAGGGGCAAGGTGTCTTCATACTCACCTAGTCCCATGTACTCACCTCTCTCATCCTCTTCTCTTCACCCTCCCTAAGTGGACCTCAAGGTCACCTTCTCCAGCAGGGTCACCTCCTCAGCAGCTGGCACCGGAGTGGCAGGCGTCTGGTATGGCGGGAGGGTCTTCTCTTTGGCGGACCTAGGTGACCCCTTGGCTGGCGGGATGCAGGGGAGCGAGGCTGCCCTGGTCCACTTTGTCTTCTGTGGGGGAGGCAGCAGTGCGGAATCGGCACTGGCGCAACTCGACCCCGGGAGAACAGGGAGGCGAGGCGACCACTGTTGTCCCATCTGAAAAGGAAGGAAAAAAATAAAATCTTCAGGAGATCCCTGCAGAGCAGGGAGGTCTTGCCTCCTATTGACACTAGAAAAAACTGAAGCTCTCTCTCCAGGCTGGAGGGGGTATAGCTGCCAGGGGAGGAGCTAACAGCTTTATCTAGTGTCAACGCCTCCTAGAGGACATAGCTATACCCAAGGTCTCTGTGTCCCCCAATGAATATGGGCGAGAAAATAACTCAACCACTTGCAGATGCTAAACACTTGTTCTTCACTGCAAGCAGCAGGATCTCTGCTCCCAGTGTGATAAAGCAACATCATCACACTGGGAGGGCAGGTTCTGCTGCCTACCCTGCGGCACGTGCAAGTGGTTGAGGTGAGTATTTTTATTTACCCTAAGAGGTCCTTTTTTTCATAGTGTACCAATTTTTAACGACCGTTAGTCAGGTGCATTCCTGTCTAAACAGCAGTTAAAATGGACCCACTGATTTCAATTGGGTCCATCTTGCCACGAAAACAGCAAAAAATACGACATGTCCTGCTTTTTGACGGCTGCCATTCACTTGCTGTTTAAGAACGGCCATGTGGAAGCTCCGTAGACAGTAAATGTTCTAAAAAGGTTTTTTGTGTGAAGGAAGCCTAAATTACAAATTCAATCCTCTCTAGCACAATAAAAATAACCTTATACTCCTACGACACATGATATCCCGAAGCCTAACATAAAACTAAAAGAATGAATACTTACAATAATATAAGTACTTTTTCCAGTACCAGTTGGACCAACAAACACAGAAGGCTTCTGATGTGTTGTCAGCAACTTCATCAATGCTGTGTAACGAATTGTGTCCAAAGTGGGTACAATTATTTCATTAAACATCATATCACGTGGTATAGGTGGCACTGCAAACAAGTCTTGTGTCCATAGTTCCCATCTTCCAACACCCTACAAAGGAATATTTAACATATTTGTGCTTTTATTAGTTATTCAATGCTATTCTAGCATATTTTTACACAGTAGCCAGTTACAGTATCTGCAAATCTAAGCTCACACTTCGTGTTTCACTGCATTTTTTCCACAGAGGTCAGCGTATAAATTCTCAAGCACAGTATAATTAATAAAAAGTACACAAAGTTAATGCAGAACTGCAATATGATAAGAACAGGGAGCTGTATGAAAAAAAAAAAAAAAAAACATCTTTAAAATGTATTGGCACTGTAGTCCCTGCTGGATCTGAAGTGGTTGCATGCCATTTACCAACCACTGGCTTCAGAGACCACGTGTGCATGAACAGCTGAGGACTGTTACTGGCTGTCACATAAATAGTACATGATCGCATCAGGCCCAGCAGGGATTGGAGCCTTTGGGACGTAAACAGTGGTATTGGAGTGGTAGAACATTTTATGGTGAGATATAGTGCATTCAGAAAGTCTTCAGAACTTTTCACTTTGCTCATATTTTATGTTGCGACCACCAACTCTTATCAGGCTCCCTGTCCTAGCTGCTGAAAAACACCCTGACAGCCATGATGCTGCTACCACCATGCTTTACTGTAGGGAAGGTACTGGACAGTGCCTGGTTTCCATCAAATATGAAGCTTAGAACTGAGGCCAAAAAATCCGATCTTGGTTTCATCAGACCAGAAAATATTGTTTCTCACAGTCTAAGAGTGCTTTAGGTGCTTTTTGCAAAATGCATTGTGTCTTTTACTGAGGAAAGGCTTCTTTCCGGCCACTCTGCTATAAAGCCAAGAGTGGTGGAATGTTGTAGTAATGGTTGACGTTCTGGAAGATTCCTCCATCTGCATACAGGATCTTTGATGCTCAGCCAGATTGACCATTGGGTTCTTGGTCACTTTTCTTACCAAGAACATTATACAACGATTACTTAGTTTGGTGGTGCAGCCAGCTATAAGAAGAATCCTGGTTGTTCCAAAATTCTTCTATTCAAAAAGTATGGAGGCCACAGTGCTTAAGGGAGCTTTCAGTGAAGCAGAATTATTTTGTACCCTTCTCCTGAGCTGTTCCTCTACACAATCCTATCTCTGACCTCTACAGGCATTTATTTTCTCCTTGTGGCTTGTTTTTTGCTCTCATATGCATTGTTAGCTGTGAGAATTTACAAAGATTGAGGTATGCCTTTCCAAATCATGTCGAATAAACTGAATTTACAACAAGTGGACTCCAACCAAGGTGTAGAAACTTCAAAAAAATTATCAAGACAAATGGGAGGCCCTCAGAGCTACATTTCAAGTGTCATAGTAAAGAGTTTGAATACAGTATTTATGTCCACCAACATTATAATTTTTCCTTTTTAATAAATTTGCTAACATTTCTAAAATTCTGTTACCACTTTCTTATTATGGGGTACTTAGCACAGACTGATGGGGGAAAACTTTTTATTTTATTTTAGCACAAGGCCACAACATAATAAAATGTTAAGAAAGTGAAAGGTTCTGAAGATCTTCCAAATGCACTGTATGTCCTTTTCAAGATTCTCATCTGTATTTCCAATTAGGTTACATGCACACGACGTTTTAAGACCAATGGTAGTCTATGGTGTTATTCACACAGTAGTTTTTTTTTGACTGTCAGTGAAAAACTGAATAAAAAAAAAAATATAGACCATGTTCTATCTTGTCTGTTTTTCACTGATTGACAGCCCCCATACTATTGAATAGGTCAGTTTTTAACATCCGTTTCTCGCAAAGGCATCAGTGAAAAAAACGTCCATTAACAATGGACAGTTTATCTGTGTGCATGTAGCCTTAATATAAATACAATCTGCATTAAGATTCTATATTGTTTACACTGTTAAATCAGGGCTGTGTCCTGGAACCCATTTTACTTTAGATAGTAGAGATGTATTTTTTTACTGATCACTTCTCTGAGTATTTTGTCTTTCAAACTCTTACAGATTGAATTATGTAAGGAATATAGTCAAGATATTAAAGTTTTCTTGGCAGATGGAAACATTAAAAAGCTATTTCTCAAAAAGTAGTTATCATTTATCCAGAGCACCCAGCAGTTCCAAGAACAAGTCCCCTCTCTGAATGGAGCAGTAATTCTATCAGTGTACTGCTCCACTCAGTTCTATAAGGCTCCATTCACACGTCCGCAATTTCTTTCCGCAATTTGCGGAACGGAATTTCGGACCCATTCATTCCTATGGGGCAGCACGATGTGCTGCCCGGACACGGAATTGCGGACCCACACTTCCGGGTCCGCAATTCCGTTCCCGAAAGAAATAGAACATGTCCTATTCTTGTCCGCAATTGCGGACAAGAATAGGCATATTCAAGTGCGGGCAATGTGCGGTCCGCAAAATGCGGAACACACATTGCCGCTGTCCGTGTTTTGCGGATCCGTGGCTCCGCAAAACACGTTGCGGACGTGTGAATAGAGCCTAAGACTGAAGTAGACAGCTCTCTGGCAGTCCCACCGAAGCAGATAAAGCAGTGGACCAGCATTGATACTACTGCTCCATTCAGAGAAGGGACTTGGGAACCCTCAGTTCTCAAGATCATTGGGTTCCCTGCAGTCAGATCCCCAGCAATCTGACATTTATCAACTATGGTATATTGTGAATATTTTTGTGTATCTGACATTTATCAACTATGGTATATTGTGAATATATTTGTTGGATAACCATTTACTAGATGTACCATGTTACTGTGCAATGACCCAGCAGTCATACTGCGATATGCTCCCTGTGACAGACAAATAGTATCTGCCTTGCATAATATGAGAGGATTCCCCAGTTTATCATGTCATGTAGAATAAATAGATAATTCTAAAATATAGGCCTTTGTTTATCCTTTGTGCTTTCTGATCTAACTGATACACTACTCACAAGAAGTTAGGGATATTTGGCTTGTGGGTGAAACTTCAGGATAAACCTAAAATGCATTCTAACCTTTACAGGTAAGCTTAATGTCCAACTGTTCAATGTTTCACTACTTAATGCACACATTTCTGTTCTCTAATAAGGAGCTTAATGGCAAAATTAACAACAGGTGTTTGATCCATAAATCACCCAATACATTTCCTGGTTCAGAATTAGAATTGGTATTTAAAAAGTCCTTCTCATCACGCTGTTCCCATTTTGACATCATGAGACCAAGACGACACCTAACAATTGATCAAGCCATTGCGAGGCTTCAAGAAGGATGATCTACGATAGAAGTAGCTTAGAGTGTCACAGGGTGTAATGAAGAGATTGCAACAGAGATACAGAGAGACTGGAAGAGTCACAGAAAGGCATGGAAATTGAGTCCTTTGGCCACATCCCACACTGAGGATGATCCATTGTGTGAGTGCTAGACGATCTGCAAGTGTGCCTGACCACACCACCAAGCACAGGCGTCATCGTCTGGCATGGGCCAAGGAGCATTTAAGCTGAACGAGGGACCAGTGGGCCTCAGTGCTGTTCACTGATGAAAGTCTATTCACACTGAGCAGAAATGGCCACCAAAGATGTTGGAGACTTCAAGGAGAGTGCAGTGCATCAGCTATTGTCTTCACCTGATGAGCCTTTGGTGGTGTTAAAGTGTGGGCAAGTGTGTCTAGTCAATACAGAACTGCCCTATACTTTGTGAATGGTACAGTGACAAGCCCATACTACTTGAATAACATAATTATTCCAGTCAGTGTGCCTCTGCATGAACAACACAGGCCCAATTTCACCTTCATGGATGACAATGCGCTAGATCATTGAGGTCGCATCATTAGGGAACGGATGCTGGAGACTGGGATACCTCAAATAGAGTGTCACATGACAAGTTATTGAGACATTGACATTGTTTGTGGGGGTATACCCACCACTGTTGTTGGCTTTTGTTTCAATAATTTGCTTGAGATGAGGAAATCACCATTGCATACTTCTACTTAAATGCCCTACTTTCATGATATAATATTAATATAGCGTGAACTTTTAAAATTTTCCATAAATATTCATAACTTTTTGTGAGTAGTGTATGTTTGAAAAGGCATGTATGGAATGATGTGTGTTTCTGAAACACATTTTAGACATATTTAGAAATATACCTCTTTCACAAACCGGTAGTCGTAAACAGTGTTTTCTTTGGGAATTGGAACTGTAAAAGCTTTTTCAGGTGGATCAACAGGATGTAAAATTTTAAATAGAGTCCTTGTTTCTTCACTTAGTGGTCCTTCTACAATTTCCCTCATGAGTTTGTCAAACTTCAGGCGGTCGTCTTCCTTACAGCTTCCTCCAATGGACCAAACCATGGAAAACAAAAATATGCCCTTGGAGAAGAGATCAATACTTTATATTAATCCAATTTAGCTACTTTGATACTTGCATTTTATTATGTGGACTAAAGAAATGTGAAACCCTTGTTCAACATTATAAAGTTTCTGAGTGCTGTTGAACTGATCTACATACCTCTAACCATGAGCAAATGTCCCTCTCATTCATGCTATGAATTACAGATTCATCTGAAAACTCATCCAACATGCAATCCATCAGATTCATAAGCGATCGAACTAAATTTGTATCAGAAGTTGGTGACAATTCCTAAAATAAAAAAATATTGAGAAAGCACAAAATAATGAAAAATATATAAAATTCAAAATAATAAAATTATGTTTTAGAATGTCCTTATCAGTAGGTGTTTATACTGCATATAATGTCTATTGCCATGTACAGTACATACAGAATATGTTCAGAAACGTATCTTGAATCATGAGCTTCTAATTACCTTGCCACATTTTCGAATCATTTGAAGGCATGGAGGAACCATCCTGTCAAACAATCCTTCAATAAAACTTTTATGCATCTTGTTGAGTCCAGAAGGGAAAAGGTTAAGCCAGGAAACCATAACTGGTCTCCAACCAAGCATGGTTGGTTCCATGTAAATCATACCACATCGAGATACCTATGAAAAATAAAATGTCATATTATTATAATCTGTCACAACAATTAAAGGGGTTCTACAGTTTGTTTTAACTGATGATCTATCCTCTAGATCAGGCATGCTCAACCTGCAGCCCTCCAGCTGTTGCAAAACTACAACTCCCAGGATTCCCAGACAGTCTACAGCTATCAGCCTGCAACAGGGCATGGTGGGAATTGTAGTTTTACAACAGCTGGAGGGCCACAGGTTGAGCATCCCTGCTCTGGATAGATCATCAGCATCTGATCGGTGGGGTCCGACACCCAGGACGTCCTTCTCACTGTTTACCGCAGGGCCAGTGATGTCACGACTTGTATCAACTTGTATCAACTTGTATCAGAGGATAGATCATCAGTTTAAACAAACTATAGAACCCCTTTAACATTAAACAACGTAAAGCAAAATCATGTAAGAGGCATCTAATTACATATGTACAGTGTACCATAATATTGTATTGATATTGTTTTTCAGAAATTTTCTAGGGAAGGAGGAGGGTACTATTTTTCCTTTTGGAGCGTGCCTAGTAGGCGTAATGAGTCTGATGGGTCATGCAATGCTCCTCTGTATAAAAATTAACTCATTTAACCCCTTCCTGTTCTGACTTTGTGAACTATATACACACTTTTTTCCATTGCATTCTTTCATTAATTAAAAATAAAAAATTATTGCTATATGGCTATAGTTATTTTTAGCAATAGCAGACGTTGTACAGTGGGATGCGGAAGTTTGGGCAACCTTGTTAATCGTCATGATTTTCCTGTATAAATCGTTGGTTGTTACGATAAAAAAATGTCAGTTAAATATATCATATAGGAGACACACACAGTGATATTTGAGAAGTGAAATGAAGTTTATTGGATTTACAGAAAATGTGCTATAATTGTTTAAACAAAATTAGGCAGGTGCATAAATTTGGGCACTGTTGTCATTTTATTGATTCCAAAACCTTTAGAACTAATTATTGGAACTCAAATTGGCTTGGTAAGCTCAGTGACCCCTGACCTACATACACAGGTGAATCCAATTATAAAAAAGAGTATTTAAGGGGGGCAATTGTAAGTTTCCCTCCTCTTTTAATTTTCTCTGAAGAGTAGCAACATGGGGGTCTCAAAACAACTCTCAAATGACCTGAAGACAAAGATTGTTCACCATCATGGTTTAGGGGAAGGATACAGAAAGCTGTCTCAGAGATTTCAGCTGTCTGTTTCCACAGTTAGGAACATATTGAGGAAATGGAAGACCACAGGCTCACTTCAAGTTAAGGCTCGACGTGGCAGACCAAGAAAAATCTCGGATAGACAGAAGCGACGAATGGTGAGAACAGTCAGAGTCAACCCACAGACCAGCACCAAAGACCTACAACATCATCTTGCTGCAGATGGAGTCACTGTGCATCGTTCAACCATTCGGCGCACTTTACACAAGGAGATGCTGTATGCGAGAGTGATGCAGAAGAAGACTTTTCTCCGCCTGCAGCACAAAAAGTGCTGCTTGAGGTGGGATAAAGCACATTTGACCGAGCCAGCTTCATTTTGGAATAAGGTGCTGTGGACTGATGAAACTAAAATTTAGTTATTTGGCCATAACAAGGGGTGTTATGCATGGAGGAAAAAGAACACAGCATTCCAAGAAAAACACCTGCTACCTACAGTAAAATATGGTGGTGGTTCCATCATGCTGTAGGGCTGTGTGGCCAGTGCAGGGACTGGGAATCTTGTCAAAGTTGAGGGACGCATGGATTCCACTAAGTATCAGCAGATTCTGGAGACCAATGTCCAGGAATCAGTGACAAAGCTGAAGCTGCGCCGGGGCTGGATCTTTCAAAGAGACAACGACTCTAAACACTGCTCAAAATCCACTAAGGCATTTATGCAGAGGAACAAGTACAACGTTCTGGAATGGCCATCTCAGTCCCCAGACCTGAATATAATTGAAAATCTGTGTGACTTAAAGAGAGCTGTCCATGCTCGGAAGCCATCAACCTGAATGAACTAAAGATGTTTTGTAAAGAGGAATGGTCCAAAATACCTTCAACCAGAATCCAGACTCTCATTGGAACCTACAGGAAGCGTTTAGAGGCTGTAATTTCTGCAAACGGAGGATCTACTAAATATTGATTTCATTTCTTTTTTGTGGTGCCCAAATTTATGCACCTGCCTAATTTTGTTTAAACAATTATAGCACACTTTCTGTAAATCCAATAAACTTCATTTCACTTCTCAAATATCACTGTGTGTGTCTCCTATATGATATATTTAACTGACATTTTTTATCGTAACAACCAACGATTTATACAGTAAATCATGACGATTAACAAGGTTGCCCAAACTTTCGCATCCCACTGTATATGTATAATATACAATCATACACACATTTCTTTCAATTTCTTTCATAAAAATAAAAGTTATTAGTTTTAGCTATAGTTAATATAGGTGGTTATTTGTGTGTGTAAAATATACAAATGCGCACAAATTTTATTTATAAAAAAAATAATATAGCAGAAAGACTCAGTTTTGCTCAGGTGTATTTCATTTGTTTCATTCACAGTATCCCCATAACAGTGTCATCCACAGTGCTCCTATAACTATTTCATCCACAGTACCCCTATACCATACGCAGTGTTGCCATAACAGTGATATCTACAGTGCCCCCATAACAGTAACATTTACAAAGTCTGTATAACAGTAACATCCACAGTGTCTTCAAAACACTGCAACCACAGTGCCCACATAAAAGTAACATCCAAAGTGTCCCTATAAGTGACATTCACAGATCCCTCATAACAGTGATATCCACACTGCCCACATAACAGTGACTTCCACAGTGCCCTCATAACAGTGTCATCCACAGCATCCTCATAACAGTGACATCCGCAGTGCCCTTATAACAGCGATTGTCACGTGCCGGAGGCCCAAGGCAAGATTCAGACCAGGGACCAACACAGTACTTTATTAAACATGTGATAAAAGAACATGACAGTACAGCAGATTAAGCAATAGTGGTAGGACTACCACTGAACCAAGTGCACTGGCAGACCAGAGGCAAAACCTAGGAGGGCGAAAAGACAGCGAGCCTAATTCTTCACAAAGCCCCTGGTGGTGGGGATGAACTGGGTTGAGGGCTCACTGATTGCACCTCCAGGAAAGTCCCGGTACACATGGCCCATACCTGCAAAGAACCACGCAGGTGCAAGCACCAACGGAACAGACAACAGACCTGGAACCCAGCAAACACAGGACATGGATAAGACAACAAGACAAACGGGAACCAGCACAGAAGCAGAAGCCTGGATCCCAAGTGGAATGGAAGCATGGCGGTTTCAAGCAGAGCTGCACACAGACAAGAGATCCTCCCTCCGGAAACCCAGGGACCCTCTCACGAAGGCAGGACAAACAAAGAACAGAAGCAGTAAGGCACTTCAGGACAGACATAGAACAGACTAGATCAGAAGCAGTAAGCACTGCCAGGCTGGACATGGAACAGGCAGGATCGGAAGGAGTTAAGCACTGCCAGGCTGTCAGACGCAGTTAGGGCACTGCTAGGCTACACATGGAACAGAGTGGATCCAGACAAAGAACAGGTACAGGAAAACAGGCAAGGCATGGACAAGGATAACAACAACAACATAATACAGGAAAGGTACAGAAGATCAGACAAGGACATAACCTCACATTACCAGGCGAAACCACAAACAAGGGCAGATGGCAAAACCTCCTGGGTCAGCAGCAAGGGGCTACAACCAGTAAGGCACAAGACAGAACTGTGCTACTTGGTGAGCAGCAAAGTGCAACACCCAGCAAGGCAGAAGGTAGACTGACCTCCTGGGTGAGCAGCACGGTGCTACAACCAGCAAGAGATGAGAGACTGACCACAAGCCCCACAGCTCACAGATAGATCTAGCTGGATAAACTAGGGCACCAGATAAGCCACACCCAGGCCCAGACCAGGGAATGTTAACCCCATCAGAACCAGAATTAACAATAAGCACAGAACATACAATCACAAGTGAATCCAAACAAGTCCCTGTTCACACACTACACCGGAGCCAGCAAGCAGTCCCAAGCAACCAGCATACACAGGTGTCAGCCTGCAGCCAGTAAGCGAGGGAGCCTGGAGCCAGTCTACACGGCACCAGAGACAGAAACTGCACAGAGATACAGACACAGGGAGTACATACATTCACGGGCATAGTTCACACAAGACACCGCAGCAAACACGCAGCAACCAGCATACACAGGAAACAGCCTGCAGCCTGCCTACACAGCCACACTGTGACAGTGATAGTCACAGTCTTGCCATAACAGTGACATCTACAGCATACTCATAACACAGTCTTGCCATAACAGTAACAACAACGGCAATCGCATATGGCATCAGTGGACCACACCAGTGACATCCACAGAGGGCCCATAGCAGTGATATCTACAGCATGCCAATAACTGTTACATCCACAGAGCATAATAGTGACGTTCACAAAGCACCATTAACAATGACATTCACAAAGCCCCCATAAAAGTGACATCCACACTGTTCCTATAACAGTGAAGAAAAATGGATGGGTTGTAATGGAAGCCTGGTGTAAAACACTGTGCGTATGTCAGTGAGGCTAAGAATGAAGAACCTACGCTCTTCTATTGGCCAATTGGGGTCGTGTGACTGTGTGTATGTCAGTTAGTCAAAGAAAGAAGGACCTGTGAGCTTCTATTAGTTAGAGAGCTAAAGCCTTTATAAGCAACGGATTTACCTATAGGCCAAATTTGATGCACATTGGGCCATTTGTTTGGCTGTGCATAAAGAACAGACAGACAACAGACAGGCAGAAATATATATATATATATATATATATATATATATACACAGTACAGACCAAAAGTTTGGACACCTTCTCATTCAAAGAGTTTTCTTTATTTTAATGACTATGAAAATTGTAGAATCACACTGAAGGCATCAAAACTATGAATTAACAGATGTGGAATTATATACATAACAAAAAAGTGTGAAACAAGTGAAAATATGTCATATTCTAGGTTCTTCAAAGTAGCCACCTTTTGCTTTGATTATTGCTTTGCACACTCTTGGCATTCTCTTGATGAGCTTCAAGAGGTAGTCATCTGAAATGGTCTTCCAACAGTCTTGAAGGAGTTCCCAGAGATGCTTAGCACTTGTTGGCCCTTTTGCCTTCACTCTGCGGTCCAGCTCACCCCAAACCATCTCGATTGGGTTCAGGTCCGGTGACTGTGGAGGCCAGGTCATCTGGCGCAGCACCCCATCACTCTCCTTCATGGTCAAATAGCCATTACATAGCCTGGAGGTGTGTTTGGGGTCATTGTCCTGTTGAAAAATAAATGATGGTCCAACTAAACGCAAACCGGATGGAATAGCATTCCGCTGCAAGATGCTGTGGTAGCTATGCTGGTTCAGTATGCCTTCAAATTTGAATAAATCCCCAACAGTGTCACCAGCAAAGCACCCCCACACCATCACACCTCCTCCTCCATGCTTCATGGTGGGAACCAGGCATGTAGAGTCCATCCGTTCACCTTTTCTGCGTCGCACAAAGACACGGTGGTTGGAACCGAAAATTTCAAATTTGGACTCATCAGACCAAAGCACAGATTTCCACTGGTCTAATGTCCATTCCTTGTGTTCTTTAGCCCAAACAAGTCTCTTCTGCTTGTTGCCTGTCCTTAGCAGTGGTTTCCTAGCAGATATTCTACCATGAAGGCCTGATTCACACAGTCTCCTCTTAACAGTTGTTCTAGAGATGTGTCTGCTGCTAGAACTCTGTGTGGCATTGACCTGATCTCTAATCTGAGCTGCTGTTAACCTGCAATTTCTGAGGCTGGTGACTCGGATGAACTTATCCTCCGCAGCAGAGGTGACTCTTGGTCTTCCTTTCCTGGGGCTGTCCGCATGTGAACCGGTTTCTTTGTAGTGCTTGATGGTTTTTGTGACTGCACTTGGGGACACTTTCAAAGTTTTCCCAATTTTTGGGACTGACTGACTTTAATTTCTTAAAGAAATGATGGCCACTTGTTTTTCTTTACTTAGCTGCTTTTTTCTTGCCATAATACAAAGTCTAACAGTAGGACTATCAGCTGTGTATCCACCTGACTTTTCCACAACGCAACTGGTGGTCCCAACCCCATTTATAAGGCAAGAAATCCCACTTATTAAACCTGACAGGGCACACCTGTGAAGTGAAAACCATTTCAGGTGACTACCTCTTGAAGCTCATCAAGAGAATGCCAAGAGTGTGCAAAGCAGTAATCAAAGCAAAAGGTGGCTACTTTGAAGAACCTAGAATATGACATATTTTCAGTTGTTTGACACTTTTTTGTTATGTATATAATTCCACATGTGTTAATTCATAGTTTTGATGCCTTCAGTGTGAATCTACAATTTTCATAATCATGAAAATAAAGTCATGTGATGTTGCCATATTTGAATTTTTTGTGAATATCTCAAGAACCATACATTCTACAGAGCTGAGAGTTAAAACCTTGCTAAGCATCAAATTTACCTATGTGTCAAATTTGGTGATTTTTGGTCCAGTCATTTGGCTGCGCATAATGAACAGATAGACAGAAATTCATTTTTATAAGAGATAGTTATTACAGTAGTTTTAGCTACAGTTAGTATGAGTCTTTTGTCTGTGCAATAAATACACATATTTGTCGTTTGTTTCATAAAAAAGAAAACTTTTGGGAAAAAAAGCAATTTTTAATTTTCTCCACCAATTAAAATTTCATCCTAAAAAAAAAAAAAAAAAAAACCCACAGAAAAACAAAAGCCAAAATGTCCAAAGGAAATTAACATTTTAGATTGTAGTCACTTTATGGATGTTTCTTACATTTTGGCACTGTACAACATCTGTTCTGGCAGCATGATGCCATAAAACCAGCAACAGAAAAATAGGTCTCCAAAATCCATAACAAGCTCCACTCATTTTCAGGTCTTGTAGTGAGCCCAGCAGGTAGGTAAATTGCACAAATAGCGTTGATCTTTACAGTACAAACATACGGTAATGGTTTTAGACATGTTTTGTCTTATATTTTGAACCAGAAAAAAATAGAAGAAGAAGTGTAGAAGAAAAACTGCTACAAGAGGACATAGTTTTAAATTAGAGGGGCAAAGGTTTAAAAGTAATATCAGGAAGTATTACTTTACTGAGAGAGTAGTGGATGCATGGAATAGCCTTCCTGCAGAAGTGGTAGCGGCAAATACAGTGGAGGAGTTTAAGCATGCATGGGATAGGCATAAGGCCATCCTTCATATAAGATAGGGCCAGGGGCTATCCATAGTATTTAGTATATTGGGCAGACTAGATGGGCCAAATGGTTCTTATCTGCCGACACATTCTATGTTTCTATGTTTCTAAGATAAAATATGTTTCTTCAATATTTTATTTTATTTTATATTATATCTGTTAACTAGCAACATAGAAGTCTAAGGTATCCCATGAAAATAGTATTAAGTACATGTAGGTTGGCTCAGAAATGAAATAGTTATTTGAAATTAGATAGGCCCATTGCTAAAATTAAAAAAATTGGCGTGGTAAGGAAGAAGGTAAACATTCCTGTAACTTAAAGGGTTTCTGTCACCTGAAAAATGGGTACTAAGCTGGCTGACATTAGCGATGTGCTAATGTCAGCTGAACCTAACTATATTAGTGCCATCTCACTGCCTGCCACCATTATTGCGAAAAACAAACTTTTATAATATGCTAATTAGCCTCTAGGAGCAGAGGGGGCATTGCTCCTGCTACTAGAGGCTCAGTTTGCCCATCTGTTTTCACGCCCTTCTTCTCTTGATTGACAGGGCCAGGGCAGCGCTGCTCTCCTCCCACCAACTGTGTACATCTGAACGGCGCAGGTGCAGTGAGTAACCCAGCAGCCGCCGAGCGTCCTTCCCTCACTGCACCTACTGAGCGGCGCAAGATTTACACTGCAGACACGGCCAGCGGGAGGAGAGCAGCGCTGCTCTGGCCCTGTAAATCAAGAGAAGACGGGCATGAAAAGAGGTGGGCAAATGGAGCCTCTAGGCTCAACGCCTCCCCCTTCCCCGCTCCTAGAGGTGAATTAGCATATTATAAAAGTTTGTCTTTCTCAATAAAGGCTTTAGGCAGTGAGATGGCCCTAATATAGTTATGTTCAGCTGACATTAGCACATCGCTAATGTCAGCCAGCTTAATACCCATTTTTCAGGTGACAGAAACACTTAATAAGGCAAATGTATCTAAAAATGGTCAAAACATCTTGTTAGATGCCTCATTTAATTTTATATGTATTGTAATTCTATAGATACTTACTGTTGCAGGAGATGCCACTTCTAAATCCATAGGCTCAAATATGAGGCTCATTTGAGGAGACATCTGAATAATCTCTCCACTCATCAAACACAACTTTTTATTGTCATCTAGTACTGTATTCATGTTTTCGATCCAAACAGCATCAACTGGTCCATCAAAAATGAGCCATTTTCTATCTGGAGTCTAAAAAAATATCAGTAGAAAGAACTGTAGTTTTACTACATACGTAGCACAATAAAAGTAGTCACTTTTTATTCCCTGATGTTACTTTATTCAATTACAAAATAGCAGTTCCACAAGTATACAAACTGAATATTTCAGTATTTACAAACTGAAAAATGAAGCTAACAAATTAAACTTGTGAATGGGTTTTTACAGTTCTTTATTACTGATGGCCTAACCTGAGGATCAATATCTGATTAATGAGGGTCCAACACCCTGCAACCTGTAAATCTGCTGTTCTGCAGTAACTGAAGTAGTTCCAGCTCCAGGATGGATGGAGCTGCTTACTGCACCACTGCTCCCACTCTAAAGTGCATGGGAGCAGTGCTCTAGTCCCCAGCTCCATCCACTGCAGAAATGGAGCTACTGCTAATTGGATGGGGTGCAGGATGCCAGACCACAGCCAATCAAAATTTGATGGAACTATTGTAGTATCTAGTGTTTACACATTCCTATGAATGACAACATGTACTAAGAAAAAGAGAAATTCTAGTGTGAAGCTACCTTGCTGAAAACATTAGGTAATTGTTTGAAAAACAACATAAAATTTCTGATTAACAATGTAAGAAGCACTTACAGCACATAGAATATAAAGATTTGTAATACCAACCTCCTACTTCACCCAAAATATAGACTTGATGGCAAAATATTTATAGCCATTCTGGCCAGAAGGCTGTATATGCTGGACCCTCTTTAATTTGTATGGGGTCAAGTAGGTTTCATCCCAGGGAGGAAACCCACTGATACATCAGGAAATTCCTTACTATTATTACACATTACTCCTCCGATCAGATGATCCGCTTGGCCATAGATATACAGTATCTTCGATCTTGAGAAAATTTATTTGCAGTGATGTCGGAAATAAGAATTTGGGGAACTTAATGTAGGTTATGTAAATTGTCTATGCCCAGCCTTAAGCTTATCTAAAACTGTGAGCTACAGTATTCCACACTATTTCAGTAGGGCAAGGTACCAGAGAGGGGTACCTCTTTCACCAGCACACTTGTAATTGCAATAATGCTGTAAACAAACAGGTGGTTAAAGGAGTTGTCCCATGTGGGGCATTTATGACATATCGACAGGACAATCCATAATGTCCAACAGGTGCAGGTCCCACCTCTGGAACTCACTCCTACATCAAGATCAGGACTTTATGAAAAGAGAACATGCCGCTATTGGCTATTTTCAGAAGTTTCATAAGGGCAAATGGAAGGGAGGTCAGTCTAGGGTTGGGCGATATCAAAAATATTCAGACGATAACAATATTAAGAAATTTATCGTGATAACCTGCACCTGTTGGACATTATGGATTTTCCTGTTGATTTGTCCTAAATGCCCCACATGGGACAACTCCTTTACCCACCCGTTTGTTTACAGCATTATTGCAATTACAAGTGCTCTGGTGAAAGGGGTATCCCTCTCAGGTATCTTTCCCTACTGAAATAGTGTGGAATACTGTAGCTCACAGTTTTAGATAAGCTTAAGGCTGGGCATAGACAACCCCTGTATACAGTGTACTTTGTACAGTGCAAATAGATGGGGATGTACTAGACCCAAGAGGAATATACAGGTCATGAGTTCCACCAGTATAAGCCCCATACAGTACAACATCTCCTTGTGGCCACCATACAGTATAATTTATCCTTGTGGCTGCCCCCATACAGTATAACGTCTCCTTGTGGCTG
Organism: Bufo gargarizans; assembly: GCF_014858855.1. Taxonomy (NCBI): domain Eukaryota; kingdom Metazoa; phylum Chordata; class Amphibia; order Anura; family Bufonidae; genus Bufo; species Bufo gargarizans. Next base: position 120,514,192 of record NC_058087.1, on the reverse strand, counting down.
CCCCATACAGTATAACATCTCCTTGTGGCTGCCCATACAGTATAACATCTCCTTGTGGCTGCCCCCATACAGTGTAACGTCTCCTTGTGGCTGCCCCATACAGTATAACGTCTCCTTGTGGCTGCCCCATACAGTATAACATCTCCTTGTGGCTGCCCATACAGTATAACATCTCCTTGTGGCTGCCCCATACAGTATAACATCTCCTTGTGGCTGCCGCATACAATATAACATCTCCTTGTGGCTGCCCTATACAGTATAATATCTCCTTGAGGCCCCCATACAGTATTACGTCTCCTTGAGGCCCCCATACAATATAACGTCTCCTTGAGGCCCCCATACAGTATAACGTCTCCTTGAGGCCACCATACAGTATAATGTCTCCTTGAGGCCACCATACAGTATAATGTCTCCTTGTGGCCCCCATACAGTATAATGTTACAATTAATCAACACCCTTTCCCATACTTCTGGTTTACAAATGTGAGCTGCACTGCATGGACATAGCCTTAGAATCTATGTTACTACACTATGTCAACCTGCAGGATATCAGGGGTGTAATAGTGTAATATTGCAATTTCTCTGTGTAAACTCTGGCATGTTAATTTTGGATTCCAAATTCACACTTCTAATCACATAGATGCATTTTATAAAGCAAATTTTCCAATTTTGTTCCACTTATACAAACGTGTATAGTTGGGAAGAGTGTACACCATTTAGATGGTTGTGCTTCCACACTTACTATATGTATTTTTAACTCTCCCCATAACAGTCCACCTAACGGATCTAAAGAAAATTTTGAATTACGTTTCTATACCATAAATACCAAAATACTCTTGCTTACTTTACATAATTTTCTCTTGCACTTTCCTATTTCTTTTATACATACTAAAAATAGTCATTGTGACTTACCATTGAAGAAGCAAATGCTCTGAAACTTACGGCCAGTATTCCATCTGACCATTCATGAGACACTGGATCAAACTGTCCATATAGTTGCCCCATAGTTATAGATTTTGGATTCAGTACTGTAATTTGAACTTTATTTTCATCTGAAAGTCCCTGCAAAAAAGAAAATTCCATATCAAATTAATTGTCTAGTACAAATGGGCAAATGGACACTAGAGTTCAGCAGAAGTTCTTACAGAAATGGGAACTCAGTTTGGCTGATGCAGAGCTGTACAAGCCTTGTTTCTTCGACTTTGAAGGCAGCAGCAGCAGTTGCCAAAATGAAACGTTTCCTCAGTCAAGTACGCTGTAGATATTGACTATACCTACAATGCAATTAAGCCACTGCTGCATGCCCACATCAGCACCCATCTGTTCTTTCTACCTTTGGAGAGTTCTCTGTTTGGGCAAACTGGTTTCTTGAAGCAGCTTCCATGACACTAAGGGCTGTTTCACACAATCGGATGCCGAGCGTGACATCCGCTGCGTGAAAGAGTGCTGAGACCCGATGCGGACAGCAGAAGCACGGAGCATTAACATGATTGATAATGCTCCGTGCCTCTCTGTGACCTCTTTACTACGAAATCACAGTGAGATAAAGTTGTCACAGTGATTTCGTAGTAAAGAAATCACAGAGAGGCACGGAGCATTATCAGTCATGTTAATGCTCAGTGCTTCTGCTGTCTGCATCGGGTCTTGGCACTCTTTCACGCAGCGGATGTCACGCTCGGCATCCGCTCGTGTGAAACAGCCCTAAGACAATCAGCAGGGGTTCAGCTGCTGATTTCTAATAGAGATGGATCACATACGAATGACCCAGGTGGTTGTGTGGACAACCCCTTGGTACTAAGAGCAATTTGTTTTGGCAATACCTTTTCACAAATGTCATTCAGTGCTGCAGCCAAAACTCGGTAGGCTGAAGTCTTGCCGCCAAAAGGTTCTCCAACAATCATAAAACCATGACGCACAATCATCATTTCATATATCTGCAAAATTTTTTCTGCAAAGAAGCTGGTCATCTGCAAATTCATTCGTTCACAATTTTCTTTTATTGCGTCCATAAATATTTTATAATCTGCTTTTGGAAGTTTTACACCCGGGAAAAGATCTGATGTTATGCCCTAAAAAAAAAAAGAACAAAATGTATAAATTTTCAAAACTTTAACTTAAAGCGTACCTGTTGTTTCAGATATGTTTATACATGAGTGGTAACACTATCTGTATAACTTTGTATAACTTTGTATAATTTTGCTCCTTTGTTATGCTGCATAATTGTCTCTAAGCTGGTGGGTGGAGAATAGCTGGTCATTATATCTACCCATGGAACATGGAGACAAAATATTCAGTTTCCTCTCTCTCTCACACAAAAACACAATCACTGTGAAACACCTAATAGAACATGATAGAGAAGTACTAAGTCTTGGTCTCACAAGACATATTTCTCACAATTTTCATGTTGAGTTAGGCTACTTTCACACTTGCGTTCAGAGCGGATCCGTCTGGGGTCTGCCCAGACGGATCCGCTCATATAATGCAGACGATGGGATCCGTTCAAAACGGATCCATCTGCATTATATTTTAGAAAAAAGTGTGAAAGTAGCTTCAGACGGATCCGTCCAGACTTTACATTGAAAGTCAATGGGGGACGGATCAGTTTGAAAATTGAGCCATATTGTGTCAACTTCAAACGGATCCGTCCCCATTGACTTATATTGTAAGTCTGGACAGATCCGTTTGCCTCCGCATGGCCAGGCGGACACCCGAACGCTGCTTGCCTGCTGAGCGGAGCGGAGGGCAAACGCTGCCAGACTGATGCATTCTGAGCGGATCCGCATCCACTCAGAATGCATTAGGGCAGTACAGATGCGTTCGGGGACGCTTGTGAGAGCCTTCAAACGGAACTCACAGGCGGAGCCCCAAACGCTAATGTGAAAGTAGCCTTAAACAAATGCATATCTTACTGTTCAGCTGCAAAACGTAAACACAGCTGAACAGCAAGAAACAGGAGTACGTCCAATCGGAACATCAGGGAAAGAGTCCAAAGTCACGCATTCACAGCTGAGACTAAGCAATCAGCTACTTGACAAAGGGGTAGGTACTGCTGAAACATTTTTCCTTTCACAGGTTAGCTAAAACTGAGATTTCAAGTAAAGCCCAGGCGAACATCTTTCAAAATGTAATTTATTTTTTATGCATAGGCCTCAGGTTTGTTGACTTTGAGAAACAACAGTTTACATTGCCTACATGATGACACGAAAAAATATCTAATCTATCCTTAAAATATGCCACTCTATTGGGTAATATGTTAGTTCTCCTTTTACATAAAAAAAAACTTTACATATAAAGTTGGTCAAATGAGACAAGAATAGTACATGTTCGATCTTTTGCGGGACAGACATACAAATGCAGACAGCAGCATGTCCTATTCTTGGCCGCAATGCGGACTGCAGACCAATTGAAGTCATGATGACCATTCAAATTACAGAGGGGCTTTCTGTTCTGGCCCATACAGTCAAGAGCAGGGAAAATGAAGTCTATACATCATAATATTTTTTACCCAAAGGAGCTGCCATTTGGTGCGGTATAAACTGAGGCTCATCTGTTACATTCTCTTTCCAATTGTTATTTGTATCACCACATACAAAAGCATTTCAGCAAATGTCTTACCTCAAAAAGAGGGAGATCATGGGAAAGAAATTTTGGCAGATTTACATCAATAATGGATCTAAGGAGCAAGATCTCTTCATTCTCATTTGAGTATTTAAGCTGCAAAACATGAAATGTGTTCAAAGAACCAATTTACACAGTCAATATTTTGTGCATACTTTGTGAATACATAAAGAAATCCATTAAAATGTAATTTGATAAATGACAGTAACAAATAAATAACCAGTAGTGCTCAGATTACAACAATCCTTTATATCTATAAGTGTTGTGACACAGTGAGGGGAAACAGGTATTTTCCTTCCAGAGTGTGCTGCTGGGCTGATTTGCAGCCAGGTCTGGATTGTAATTGCCAATCTGGGATTTTGGCAGCACCTGACTGTCCTTAAATAGGCAGCTGGGCTCAGCAGCAGGATCTCTGTGTTGGGATCTTAAGCTTGGTGCCAGGTTGGAGGGCTGAGACCCATGGGCCAAGGAAACAGGCCCCCTAAAGCCTGCCGTGGACTGCTGGGAGAGGAACTGAGATCAAGGTGACTTGTCTTATATGAACGTTCCAATTTGTGTAAAGTAACCACCAAGACTGCAAAGTAACACATTGTTTTGTGCATTTGCCTCAAGTGTGAATAAACACTGAAGTTTTGCGTTAAGAACTTGTCTTTTGCCTCCGTACTGCGTCTGCTTACCCTATCTACCAGAGCAAAACCCCCCAGAGTATACGGTACAACACTACATGTACAATTTTCTTTAACATCTACAGTTGCAAGAAAAAATATGTGAACCCTTTGGAATAATATAGATTTCAGCACAAATTGGTCATAAAATGTAATCTAATCTTCATCTAAGTCACAACAATAGACAATCACAGTCTGCTTAAACTAATAACACACAAATAATTAAATGTTACCATGTTTTTATTGAACACACCATGTAAATATTCATAGTGCAGGTGGAAAAAGTATGTGAACCTCTAGACTAATGACATCTCCAAGAGCTAATTGGAGTGAGGTGTCCGCCAGCTGGAGTCCAATCAATGAGATGAGATTGGAGGTGTTAGTTACAGCTGCCCTGCCCTATATAAAACACACACCAGTTATGGGTTTGCTTTTCACAAGAAGCATTGCCTGATGTCAATGTTGCCTTGCACAAAAGAGCTCTAAGAAGAGCTACGTTTAAGAATTGTTGACTTGCACGAAGGTGAAAAAGGGTTATAAAAATATATCCAAAAGCCTTGCTGTTCATCAGTCCACGGTAAGACAAATTGTCTATAAAGGGAGAAAGTTCAGCACTGCTGCTACTCTCCCTAGGAGTGGCCATCCTGTAAAGTTGACTGCAAATGCACAGCGCAGACTGCTCAATGAGGTGAAGAAGAATCCTAGCGTGTCAGCTAAAGACTTACAAAAGTCTCTGGCATATGCTAACATCCCTGTTAGCGAATCTATGATACTTAAAACACTAAACAAGAATGGATTTCATGGGAGGATACCACAGAGGAAGCCACTGCTGTCCAAAAAAAAACATTGCTGCAGTACTGGAAAAATATTCTGTGGACAGATGAAACAAAAGTTGAGTTGTTTGGAAGAAACACACAACACTATGTGTGGAGAAAAAGAGGCACAGCACACCAACATCAAAACCTTATCCCAACTGTGAAGTATAGTGGTTGGGGCATCATGGTTTGGGGCTGATCGAAGGAAAAATGAATTCCCAAGTTTTTCAAGACATTATGCAGGAGAACTTAAGGCCACCTGTCAACCAGCTGAAGCTCAACAGAAGATGGGTGTTGCAACAGGACAATAACCCAAAGCATAGAAGAAAATCAACAACAGAATGGCTTAAACAGAAGAAAATACACCTTCTGGAGTGGCCCAGTCAGAGTCCTGACCTCAACCCGATTGAGATGCTGTGGCATGACCTCAAGAAAGCGATTCACACCAGACATTCCAAAAATATTGCTGAACTGAAACCGTTCTGTAAATAGGAATGGTCAAGAATTACTCCTAACCGTTGTGCACGTCTGATCTGCAGCTACAGGAAATGTTTGGTTGAAGTTATTGCTGCCAAAGGAGGTTCAACCAGTTATTAAATCCAAGGGTTCACATACTTTTTCCACCTGCACTGTGAATGTTTACATGGTGTGTTCAATAAGAACATGGTAACATTTAATTATTTGTGTTATTAGTTTAACCCCTTAAGGACCAGGCTCATTTTCACCTTAAGGACCAGGCCATTTTTTGCAAATCTGACCAGTGTCACTTTAAGTGCTGATAACTTTAAAACACTGACTTATCCAGGCCACTCTGAGATAGTTTTTTCGTCACATATTGTACTTCATGACACTGGTAAAATAAAGTAAAAAAATAAATAATTTTTTTGCATAATAAAATACCTAATTTACCAAACATTTAGAAAAATTAGCAAATTTCAAAGTTTCAGTTTCTCTACTTCTGTAATACATAGTAATACCCCCAAAAATTGTGATGACTTAAAGGGGTTGTCCGGGTTCAGAGCTGAACCCGGACATACCCTTATTTTCACCCCGGCAGCCCTCCTGAGCCTGGCATCGGAGCATCTCATGCTCCGATGCGCTCCCGTGCCCTGCGCTATATCGCGCAGGGCACAGGCTCTTGTGTTTTCAATAACACACTGCCGGGCGGTAACTTCCGCCCAGCAGTGTGTTCGGTGACGTCACCAGCTCTGAGGGGCGGGCTTTAGCTCTGCCCTAGCCGTTTTACTGGCTAGGGCAGAGCCAAAACCCGCCAATCAGTGCCGGTGACGTCACCGGGCTGCCTGTCAGCCCCATAGAGAGCCCGGTATGTCACCGGAACTCAGAAAAATGCCTTTGCCCTGCGCGATTTAGCGCAGGGCAAAGGAGAGCATCGGAGCATGAACTGCTCCGATGCTCATGTCAGGGGGGCTGCCTGGGTGAAAATGGAGGGATGTCCAGGTTCAGCTCTGAACCTGGACAACCCCTTTAACATTCCCCATATGTCTACTTCATGTTTGAATTATTTTGGGAATGATATTTTATTTTTTGGGGATGTTACAAGGCTTAGAAGTTTAGAAGCAAATCTTGAAATTTTTCTGAAATTTACAAAAACCCAATTTTTAGGGACCACTACAGTTCTGAAGTCACTTTGCGAGGCTTACATAATAGAAACCGCCCAAAAATGACCCCATTCTATAAACTACACCCCTCAAGGTATTCAAAACTGATTTTACAAACTTTATTAACCCTTTAGGTGTTGCACAAGAGTTATTGGCAAATGGGGATGAAATTTGAGAATTTCATTTTTTTTGCCTAATTTTCAATTTTAACCCATTTTTTCCACTAACAAAGCAAGGGTTAACAGCCAAACAAGACTGTATCTTTATTGCCCTGACTCTGCTGTTTACAGAAACACCCCATATGTGGCCGTAAACTACTGTACGGCCACATAGCGGGGCGTAGAGTGAAAGGTGCGCCGTATGGTTTTTGGAAGCCAGATTTTGCTGGACAGTTTTTTTGACACCATGTCCCATTTGAAGCCCCCTAATGCACCCCTAGAGTAGAAACTCCATAAAAGTGACCCCATCTAAGAAACTAAACCCCTCAAGGTATTCAAAACTGATTTTTACAAACTTCGTTAACCCTTTAGGTGTTGCACAAGAGTTATTGGCAAATGGGGATGAAATTTGAGAATTTCATTTTTTTGCCTAATTTGCCATTTTAACCCATTTTTTCCACTAACAAAGCAAGGGTTAACAGCCAAACAAGACTGTATCTTTATTGCCCTGACTCTGCTGTTTACAGAAACACCCCATATGTGGCCGTAAACTACTGTACGGCCACACAGCGGGGCATAGAGTGAAAGGTGCGCCGTATGGTTTTTGGAAGCCAGATTTTGCTGGACAGTTTTTTTGACATCATGTCCCATTTGAAGCCCCCTGATGCACCCCTAGAGTACAAACTCCATAAAAGTGACCCCATCTAAGAAACTACACCCCTCAAGGTATTCAAAACTGATTTTACAAACTTTGTTAACCCTTTAGGTGTTGCACAAGATTTAATGGAAAATAGAGATACAATTTCAAAATTTCACTTTTTTGGCAGATTTTCCATTTTAATATTTGTTTTCCAGTTACAAAGCAAGGGTTAACAGCCAAACAAAACTCATTATTTATAGTCCTGATTCTGTAGTTTACAGAAACACCCCATATGTGGTCGTAAACCGCTGTACGGGCACACGGCAGGGCGCAGAAGGAAAGGAATGCCATACGGTTTTTGGAAGGCAGATTTTGCTGGACTGTTTTTTTGACACCATGTCCCATTTGAAGCCCCCCTGATGCACCCCTAGAGTAGAAACTCCAAAAAAGTGACCCCATTTTAGAAAGTACGGAATAGGGTGGCAGTATTGTTGGTACTAGTTTAGGGTACATATGATTTTTGGTTGCTCTATATTACACTTTTTGTGCGGCAAGGTAACAAGAAATAGCTTTTTTGGCACGTTTTTTTTTTTGTTATTTACAACATTCATCTGACAGGTTAGATCATGTGGTAATTTTATAGAGCAGGTTGTCACGGACGCGGCGATACCTAATATGTATACAATTTTTTTTATTTATGTAAGTTTTATACAATAAATTCAATTTTAAAACCAAAAAATTGTTTAGTGTCTCCATAGTCTAAGAGCCATATTTTTTCAGTTTTTGGGCGATTATCTTGAGTAGGGTCTAATTTTTAGCAGGATGAGATGACGGTTTGATTGGCACTATTTTAGGGTGCATATGACTTTTTGATCGCTTGCTATTACACTTTTTGTGACGTAAGATGGCCAAAAATTGCTTTTTTTACATAGTTTTTTTTTTCTACGGTGGTCACCTGAGGGGTTAGGTCATGTGATATTTTTATAGAGCCGGTCGATACGGACGCGGCGATACCTAATATGTATACTTTATTTTTATTTATGTAAATTTTACACAATGATTTTATTTTTGAAACAAAAAAAATCATGTTTTAGTGTTTCCATAGTCTAAGAGCCATAGTTTTTTCAGTTTTTGGGCGATTATCTTGAGTAGGGTCTAATTTTTTGCGGGATGAGATGACGGTTTGATTGGCACTATTTTAGGGTTCATATGACTTTTTGATCGCTTGCTATTACACTTTTTGTGACGTAAGATGGCCAAAAATTGCTTTATTTACATCGTTTTTTTTTTTTTTTTTCTACGGTGGTCACCTGAGGGGTTAGGTCATGTGATATTTTTATAGAGCCGGTCGATACGGACGCGGCGATACCTAATATGTATACTTTATTTTTATTTATGTAAGTTTTACACAATGATTTAATTTTTGAAACCAAAAAAATCATGTTTTAGTGTTTCCATAGTCTAAGAGCCATAGTTTTTTCAGTTTTTGGGCGATTATCTTGAGTAGGGTCTCATTTTTTGCGGGATGAGATGACGGTTTGATTGGTACTATTTTTGCGTACATGCAACTTTTTTGATCACTTTTATTACCTTTTTTGGGAAGTAAGGTGGGCAAAATTTCTATTTTCTCATAGTTTTTATATTTTTATGGCGTTCACCGTGCGGGGAAAGTAACATCACCGTTTTATAGATCAGGTCGTTACGGATGCGGCGATACCTAATATGTGTAGTGTATTTTATTTTTTTAATTTTTATTCAGTGATAAATGTTTTTTTTATCTTAACTTTTTTCACATTTTTTTTTTTAAATTTGACCCAGACCCACTTGGTTCTTGAAGATCCAGTGGGTCTGATGTCTGTATAATACAGTACAGAACCTATATAGGGTTCTGTACTGTATTTTACTTACACTGAACAGATCTATGCTTTTAGCATAGATCTGTTCAGCACCATGAACAGCAGGACGCCTGAGCAGGCGTCCTGTTGCCATGGGAACCTTCCCCGTCTGCCACAACTTCGCAGACAGGGAAGGGTGAGGACGGGGCTTCGGGGGGCTGCCTGGGGGCTCTCTCCCTCTCCATCGGGGGGCTGCAAAGGCACAGCAGCCCCCCGATCGGAGAGGGAGGGAGCTCCCTGCGCTGTTAACCTTTTCCATACAGCGGTCCGTACGGACCGCTGTATGGAAAGGGTTAAACGGCTGACATCGCAGCAACGATGTCAGCCGTTTATACCAGGGTATATGTTATACCCTGGTATAACCCACTAGACGCCAACGATTATTCAAGGGGAGGTGGGCGGGGGATCGCGATCCCGCCTGCCGCACCGCCTGCCTCCCGCAACGCCCCCACCGCCTGCGACACCCCCCCTGCACCACCCGCCGCCATCAAATCGTGCAGGGGTGCAGGGGGGGTGCAAAATCTTGATTTTAGGCACTCTGAAGTTTCTGATCCGATCAGAAACTCCAAAAAGCGCAGCAAACCGCAGGTCTGAATTGACCTGCGGTTTGCTTCGATCGCCGACACGGGGGGGTCACATGACCCCCCCTGGCGTTTTGACAGGATGCCGGCTGAATGATTTCAGCCGGCATCCTGTTCAGATTAACCCCTGGGGCGCCGGAATGCCGATTTAAAGATAGGACGTACCGGTACGTCCTTGGTCCTTAAGGACTCGGGAAATAGGGCGTACCAGTACATCCTTAAGGGGTTAATCAGACTGTGATTGTCTATTGTTGTGACTTAGATGAAGATCAGATCACATTTTAGGACCATTTTTTGCAGAAATCCATATCATTCCAAAGGGTTCACATACTTTTGCAACTTTATGAAAATTCTTTGGTTTTTGTCATGGTAAAGCTCTGTATACAGCATTTTTATGCAGTGCGATGAGACCTGTCACATGAACACTGGTCATACTGTTTAAAGGGAATCTGTCCCCAGTTGTCACTAATAATGGGGAGAGGAGGGACACCAGAAGACAACAGAAGGGAGAGGACAAGAGAGAATTAGGCCTCAAGGCTAGGGAGAAGGGAAAGGTCACCTCCTAGGAAAGCCCTAGATCTGTCCCTGACTGTCCGTATGTATAGACCCTGAAGGTGGGAAAATACATACGCCGTAACCTAAACCCTAGGAGCCTTGAGAAACCCTAGAGGTCGTGAAAGGGAATGAGACTACTGTTTTTTTCCCAGATAAACGAACCAACGTCTCCCTGAGGCCTAGTAACAACACACACAAGGGAACAACCAAATACAAAGAGCAGTACAACTTATCTTATAGAAAATGGATGAGCGGGAACACACCAACTCTTCCAAATCCAGGCTGAGAATATCAACCGCATGGTATGAAGTGTAAAACCAAACTAAATAGGGAAGCAGTAATGACCTGCCAGCTGCATCTGACAAGAGGTGTGGTCATTACCAAACCACAACACTGAGAATCAAGAGACTGTCAGTCTCTCTGATCTTCTAACCTCTGTCATAGAAGGTACCATTACACCAGTTTATGGTGTCCTCACCATGGACAGCATAAACTAATGGCAGATGCGCTTAGCAAAAGCAGGGTCAATTTATTTATACGAAATGTGTCACAAAAAATATTTTCTGCCAGTTAATAACAGATAGGGACATATCTCCTTTTTTCTAATCAGTTTTTATTTTCTGATTGCAAATTCTCTATTCTATTTTCTGAACATGATTATGGGGGCAGCCATCTTGCCTGAGCTGTTCTTGGGATTTAGAGAGCATTAATAAAATAGCTTTACAGCCATATGACACAAAGACATAATCCATAGACACAATGGACAGAAAGGGACCTCACTGACATCTATGAGAGAGTTTTCTAGGCTGCCTGAGCTGTTCTTAGCATTTAGAGAGCATTAAGAAAACTTCTTTACAGCCATATGACACAAAGACATAATCCATAGACACAATGGACTGAAAGGGACCTCACTGACATCTATGGGATAGTTTTCTACGCATGACTTGTGCAGATGTCATTGTACAAGAAGAGAATAAATAAGCTCTGACAATCACCAATTGTGAATGTTGGATACTGCCTTATCTGTCATTCTAATACTGCCTGTAGTGATATCACCTGTACTGATATCCCCTCTGTGTATAGATAAGCAGATAACTGCAGACGAAGAAGTGGTCCCTATTATTATTATTCTTAGTGTTCAGTGCTAAAACTGCAGGATTTTATGGGTTTTGTTTAAATATAGATATTGACATGGAAAATTTAAAATAACATAACTAAAAATTCTTTTAAAATATATTAAACATAAAAATGTGATTTAACCACTTCCAGAACAGGCCATTTACCCCTGACCAAGCCTAATTTTTTTAATCTGACATGTGTAAGTTTATTTGGTAATGCTTTTACTTATCCAAGCCATTCTGAGATTATTTTTTCATGACATGTTAATGGTAAATTTGAGTCAATATGTTTTACCTTTATTTATACAAATAATCAAAAATTTACAGAAACGTTGAAAAAATTCACTATTTTCTAAATTTGAATCTATCTGCTTTTAAGACAGATAGTAATACCTCATAAAATACATATTAACATTCACCATATGTTTACTTTATGTTGGCATCAATTCAGTTCCGAGGTCAATTTGAGGAGCCTACATAAAAATAAAAAAACCACCCATAAATTACCCCATTTTAGAAACTATACCCCTCAAACTATTCAAAACTGATTATAGCAATGTTGTTTGCCATTTAAGTATTCCTCAGGAATTAAAGCGAAATATAGGTGAAATGTCAAAATGTAAATTTTTTTTTTGCTGATTTTCAGTAACATATGAGGTTTGTTCAGTTGTTAACCCTTCATATTTATTACCCTGCTTCTGCAGTTTACATAAAAACACCATATGTGGTTGTAAACTGCTGTATGGGCACACAGCAGGGCTCAGAAGACAAGGAGTACCATATGGTTTTTGGGGGACAGATTTTGCTGGAATGGTTGTTGGGCGCCATTTTGTATTTAAAGAGACCATGTGGAACTCTTACAGTGAAAACCCCCCAAAAGGTGACCAGATTTTGGAAACTACACCACCCAAGGAATTTTTGAGGGGTGTAGTGAGCACTTTGACCCAATAGGTGTTTCATAGAATTTATAACACTTGGCTGTGAAAATTAAAAATAATGTTTTTTGTTTTTTTTTTACAAGAAAATGGTGCTTTAGGCCCAAGCTTTCTTTTTCACAAGGGATAGCATGAGAATATCACCCACAATTTGCTACCCATTTTCTCTTGAGTACAGAAGTAACCCTTTTTTGGTCATAAGGGAAGAAAAGGAGCGGCTTCTGGATTTTCATGGAATTTGCTGAAATAATATTTAGGAGCTGTGATTTTTTTTTGGGTACATTTGGCTTTCTAATCGCTTTTTATCTAATTTTCTGGGAGGTGAGGTGGGCCAAAAATTTACTTCTGTCAGTGTTATTTTTTTTATGAGGTTTATGACATAATAACTTTATTCTGCAGGTTACCATTATATAGATGGTATTGCTGCATTCTTAATGCCCAGCTTTATAAAAACATCACATGATCTATCCCATCTCATTGGTTTCAAAGCTGAAGCCATTGATTGGGTTCATCTGTCATGTGTTGTCAATGTGGAGTTACTGTTGCAGTCAGGTAAGTACAGCCTGGCCAGGGGAACTGGAGTGCCAGTATGGGATCTGTCAGGCAAGTACTTACCAGTTCTTTATTGCAGGCGGATCCCAAGGGTTGTCCAGGGGAGGACACTGGACAACCCCTTTTAGGGATTTCCAGGACTGACTGATCCCAGTTATTGGGATCGAACAGTTCCCGCCTGATAATTGCCTGCTGTGCTAGCCTGTGTAAAAAGGTCTTTAAAGGGAACCTGTCACCTGGAAAAGACAGTTTACACTAATCACAGTACCTTAAAGTATCTCTCATAGAGTGCCCAAAGATGTATTCATATCTTCTTTCTGCGTTGTGCTGTCTCATAAAATCGACTTATAAAACTGTGTTTGGCACCTTTTTGAAGTCGCGCTGAACTCACGGGGGCAGCGGCCTCCTTGACTCAACTGTCGGATAAGCCAGCACCTATGCCGCTCCTCCGCATATTGATGGACATTTTTCCCTGTAGCCGTGACCGCGCTCTTCTCGCGCATGTGCCGTGCGCGTCCTGCCGCAGCGCGATCCCAGCTACAGCTCCCTCCCTCCCTGGCATCTGCATGTTCACTCCCTCCCTGGCATCTGCAAGCAGGCAGTGATCGCGCTCACGCCGCAGGGGAGAAGCGATGGGCGCGAACGCGCTGTATAGGAACGGCGCAGTGAACAAGAAGATGCCAGGGAGGGAGCCGTAGCCAGGATTATGCTGTGGCAGGACACGCACGACACATGCGCGAGAAGAGCGCGGTCACGGCTACAGGGAAAAATGTCCATCAATATGCGGAAGAGCGGCATAGGGGCGGGCTTATCCGACGGTTGAGTCAAGGAGGCCGCTGCCCCCGTGACTTCAGCACGACTTCAAAAAGGTGCCAAACACAGTTTTATAGGTCGATTTCATGAGACCGCACAACGCAGAAAGATATGAATACATCTTTGGGCACACTATGAGAGATACTTTAAGGTACTGTAATTAGTGTAAATTGTCTTTTCCAGGTGACAGGTTCCCTTTAAGCAAAACTCTAAACAAGCACTGTATTATATGTGAGCTTTTAACATATGCATCAGTGAATATAAATATCCCGAAGTTTAAGAAAACCTATGGTTGGCTGGATGCATTATATTATGTTCTATTTTATTTTTAATTTCACTAGGCAGCGACAGGAACATCATTAGATCTTTATCAAAGAGGAGACATAACAATATTGAGATTCCAAGCTATCATTTCAACTCAAGACATTGGTAGAGAGCAACAAAATGTTTATGATTTGTATGCATTATCTTTGTAGGAGTCTGCATATAACGTAACTTACAGCAAACCTGAACTGTACAGTATATATTATTCGAAACATACCAAAACATCCTTTTTCAGACATATTTATACCTTTAGGTTTCCTGCTGCCGTCAGGACTGATTTAACAGCCCTCATTCCATAGTCATAATGATGCTGGGAAGACAGCTGTTCCGAACATAGACGATATGTTGCCACAATTTTCACCGATAATGGTCGAGCTGTCACAAATCCACAAGAGTATAAGACTATTTCAGCAATCATGGCATAATCAGGTACCATCATGGCAACAGTTCTGAAAAGAGCCTGTTTGTAAAATGAGAATTAAGACTTAGATTGAATGCTTAATGTAAGAGTAGTTTTTATAGTATATATGATACCACTATCATTATCAAATTATGCAAACATCTGACATCAGTAAAATAAACAAAAAAAGTCACTAATTAAACAAATAAAATATCAAAGCTTTATTAGATCTCATATAGTTAAAGACACTTATAAAGCGGCAAATCACAGACAATGAAACACCATTACAGGTATAAACAGTTTAGGTATACAACACATTATAAGCTAAGTCATATACAGGTTAATAAATTAATTTGCTACCATTGTTATTTCTGAAACTCTGCATTTTGTGAAATGTTTGCATGCTGCTGTGGTGAAAAGGTATCGTGAGAACACAAAAGGCACCATTGTGAAAAAGCGAGGTGGAAACTATGGAACACCACATGCAGTTGATGTGAACATCAGCTATAAAGGTGCACGAAAGTGGACCGACATGCTACACTGGAGCAGCTCACCGCCAAAATGAACCAGGGGGATACCAGACAGGTGTAATGCACCCGGCCGTAGCAGTTTTTGCAGTCCACAAATTGAGGATCTGTAAATTAGTATACCAGCTGAGAGCCTGCAGACATTTTTTTTCATTTCTTCATAAATGTCCTAACCTCGTCCATAAAATGGACAAGAATAGGACATGTTCTATTTCTTTTGCGGTCCGTATCCCACGAGAACAAAAACCACGGTAATTTGCATGAGCCTTAAAACAATAGTTCAGTGAACCCTACTATGTATGGGGCCCATGAAGCAGACAGTCACTGCACCTCTGCTTTTCAAGTTTCATCAGCAGAAAGAGCCTCAATTTTCATGGCAGTATGGGAATTGTTCCTCCGCTGATTGGCAAAGGGTTGCCCTTAGAGACGAGCAAATTTCTCCGAAAATCAATTTGGCTGCTTTGCCAAATTTCCTGAAATTCGTGAATCGTGTTAAAAAACAACTATTTCCTGGCCGCAGAGAGACTGTACAATGGTGTAGAACACTGTGCCTTACAGTAACACGCATAGGGAGTCTGCTGTGGTAGTGAAACAATATTGTGAGTCAGTATGACATGCAGATGACAGGCGTCGCTCTTAGAATCACTGCACTCTTCACTTATTTGGGAAGTTATGGGGCCAAAACTGACCAATTGTAAACTCAGCCTTACAGGTCAATGTTAGCGCCAGGTATAAAGAACCGTGGTGGTGGTCCAGAGGCACTGCAGTCTGTATTCATCTGAATTACCTTCTTTGCTGTGGTTTATCCCCTTGACTTATGTAAGGCTTTGACATACTTGCCATCTAATTATTGCATGGGTGTTTATATAGAGGACAGACTTTTGTCTACCTGTTTACCTAGTGGTGTGTATATGTGGGGTTCTACTTTAAGATCTCCCACTATTTTTGGTGCCCACTTATTTGATGGCAAGTATAATGGAGATGTGAAACTGCAGGGAGGGATTGATGCTAATTTTGTACTTGTATTTATATGAATGTTTCCTTACTTTCATTCTGCGTTGACTATGTGACCTGTACTGGTCACTGACACATTTTGGATCCATTTTATTGATGATGATTAGCATTATGTAATTTTTTACAGATGTATTTGAAATAAAGATGCTATTTGATATGTAATAATGGTGTGGTGTCGTGGTGTTGTATTTGATTAGGACCACACATTTGCTGTGTTATATTGGATATACTGTTTGGTGTATAAAGAACCAAGCAGAGGCCCAAGATCTTACTAAAGTGTAAAAGAGCGCACTCCGTCGTCAGCTGATTCCACATAGATGTCTACAGAACCTGTTCTATTAAACGCTTATACAAGTAAAACCCCCCGACAGAGTGGAGAGGGTGTCAGCAGTAAGTTTGTGTTGACGTCACTGATTATTTTGCCCTTCCTCTGATACGTCAGAACAATAACTCCCAAAAAACGGATCCTGTATGTTGAGCATCCACCTTCACTCGGTCAGCATTTGGTCAGTAATCCATCAGTATTGCTAAAGACAAAGAAAACAAGAGTGGATCCAAAACAGATGACACGTGAATAGAGTATGTGTTTTGTATCCACCCCTGCTTTTGGCTACCAAATCATAAGCCAATTCTGATAGGGCCATACAGGCCTTAAAGCTGCTACATAGACAAGATCTATTTTGCGTCTCATTTTTCCTTCCTTCTGACAGATCAGAAGAAGGGTCAAATAAATGATGATGTCAACAAGGCCAAAAAGGGACACTAGTGGCCCAGTCACAGAGTAGGGAGGGTGGGAACATCATGAAAAGACATAGTGGTGAGGTGGCAGCAGCATGAGGAGACATAAGAGTGTCCCAGTGACATAGTGTTGAAGTAGCAGCAGCATAAGAAGACCACAGAGTGGCCCAGTGACATAGTGTTGAGTCAGCAGCGGCATGAGGATACCACAGAGTGTTGATGTGGCAGCAGCATGAGGCGACCACAGAGTGGTGATGTGGCAGCAGCATGAGGAGACCACAGAGTGGCACAATGACAGAGTGTGGAGGTGGCAACAGCAGCATGAGGAGACCTGAGTGGTGAGGTGGCAGCAGCATCAGACCACGGAGTGACCCGGTGACAGAGTGGGAAGGTGGGTGGCAATAACAATACTCACAGATGATTATGGGTGTAAGAAGGAGCACTTGGCGTCAGATGTGTGGCATCAGGTGGGTGGCATCCTCATAATAGTAGCTTTAGCAGATACCCAGAAGAAACCGGACCCTTGTCAAGGTTTGGGTGAGGCAGCATGGATGATCTAATCTGATTCATCAGGCATTGGTGGGTGGAAATCCTGTTTGGCTGCCCAGAAGTCCAGTGGATCTTCAATGTGGGGTAGAAGAGTGCTGTCCAAATATGCCACCACCTGCTGGTTCCGGTTCTCCAGGTCTAGCTGCTGCTTCTGGTGAGTAGTTTCTTCACTAGGCGGATGAAGAAAGCTGCTCATCAGCGACTCTAGACTCAAGCTGCTGCTAATGATGCTGGTACTGACAGGCCAGGGACGATCTGGGCGCCTCCAGTTCCCGAGGTACTCCGGCCTGCTCTTTCCCAGTCAGAAAAGATCAGGGCCTTGAGGGCTGCCTCATAGAACTGAAGGAATGTCCCTGCGTTTCCAGCGCTCCGGGACAGCACAAAAGAGTTGTACAAGGCAACCTGCACCAAGTAGACCGCAACTTTTTGGTACCATGCCCGGGTTTTGCGCAAGGCGTTATATGGCTTGAGTACTTTATCAGAGAGATCAACTCCTTCCATATACCGATAGTAGTCGACGATACAATCTGGCTTGAGTACCTCGCACAGGGACAGGGGTGATTCCATTACCATAATTTGTGGACAGTACAAGGACATCCCTCTTGTCCTTATATTTGACCAGCAACAGGTTTCCAGTGGTAAGGGCACAAGTCTCACCCCTGGGGATAGGTACCTGGAGGGGGTGGGCAGGGAGGCCACGTTGGTCCCACAAGCAGACGTGGATCTGGCGGCGAGAGACCGGAACAAGGGCATACTAGTATAAAAGTTATCCACGTACAAGTGATAACCCTTATCTAGCAGTGGGTGCATAAGGTCCCACACAAGTTTCCCGCTAACACCCAGAGTGGGGGGACATTCTGGGGGTTGAATACAGGAATCTTGCCCCTCATACACACAAAACGTATAAGTGTGCCCTGAGGTACTCTCACAAAGTTTGTACAACTTCACGCCATACCTCGCCCGCTTTGAGGGAACATACTGGCGGAAAATCAGTCTCCCCTTGAAAGCAATGAGAGACTCATCAACCACGACCTCCCTTCCAGGTACATAGGCCTGTACAAATTTGGCCCCAAAGTGATCGATGAGCGGCCTGATTTTGTACAGGCGGTCATAGGCAGGATTACCTTGGGGGGGACATGCTGCATTATCTGAATAATGCAGGCATTTCCGGATGGCCTCAAACCGGGTACGTGTCATGGTCGTACTGTAAAGTGGGGTCTGGTAGAGGACATTCCCACTCCAGTAATGCCTGACACTAGGTTTCTTGACTAGGCCCATGTGCAGCACGAGGCCCCAAAATGTCCTCATGTCGGCTGCACTGACAGGGGTCCAGCCACCGGGCCTAGCAAAAAAGGAGCACGGGTGTTGAGCTACAAACTGTTGGGCGTACAGGTTTGTTTGCTCCACCATTAGATTTACAAAGTGGTCACTGAAAAAAAGACTAAAAGTAGTCGTATTCCGTGAAGCCCACTGTGGAAATCTGGATTCCAGTTTGGCCTACAAAATCAGGAATCACGGGCTCAAAACGCTCTGGGGTACACCAGACAAGTTCACCGACAGGGGGCTCCAGTGGATTTAACTGGTGGGCTGGAAAACTAGAACGAGCGCCAGAGCTGCTCGTACTAGGGTGGGCCACAGGGTCCCTAGCATGGCGGTCCCCTTGCTTTGCCTGGTGGGGGGGCTCATCATTATTGCTAGATGATGAGGAAGCGGATGACAATAGGAAAGTGGGGTCATCCTCGTCCTCACTAGGACTCTCGGACTCGGAGGCAAGCTGGGCGTGTGCCTTGTCGGCCGAGAACATCCGGTGGGCCATAGGGGAGTGTGTATCTGCGTGCGTGTAAATCTTTATTCAGTCTGCGTATGTGTAGGGGCACGGGTGTTCGCAAACTCACCCTAAACCTAACAGACAAAAAAATAATAAAAAGACTAACCAAAAAAAAGGTAAAAAAATGTGAAAAAAAAAGAAAATAAAATTCAAAACCGCTGATCAACCGTCCGAAGTTGATCAGCGGTGGGGTGTGAGATGCACTAACAGTGGCCGGATGCTAAGAGTTCCGGCCACAGTCAGCGTACGCACAAAAACAAAACAAACAAAAAAAACTGCCTGCGCCCCAAAAAAGTTGTTGGGGGGGCAATCTGCAGCACCCCTGGGGGGGTCTAGGGTCACAAACTTTTTTTTTTTTTTTTACTTCCACTAACTTTCCCTTTTATATCCCTGCCTAACCCAACCTTTCCCTAAGTACCCGATTGAACAGATGGGGGGTGCTGGAGCACATATGGGGTGCTGGGCACAGATGGGGTGATGCCTGGACAGATGGGGGGTGCTGAGATCCGACGACGTGCAGCGCTCCTCTCTCCTCTGCTGCCCGGACACAAAAGGAGGAGGAGAGGAGCGCTGCTCTAATTTGAACCGCCCGCCCACCTACCAATCAGAGCCGATTGTGAGAGGTGATGTCACATCACCTCTCAGGATCGCAGGATGGTGATTGGTGGTGTAATATCACACCACCGATCACCATCCTGTTCCGGGTTATCGGGTCCTCAGAGACCCGAATAATCCGGAAACGCAGCAAACTGCAGGTCTGAATTGGTTTGCTGCGATCGCCTACACGGGGAGGGGGGGGGGGCACCGGGTTCAAATCACCGCCCGCCGATTGTTCAGTTCGCTCTATGGATGCTGCAGCCACCCACCCTCCAGCAGCTGTGGGATGTAGCTGTGGGGGATGAGACCGGTGAATGCTGTGTCTCTTAATTTTTGTTTCCCTGAGCTCAACTTGGGGCAAGCAGTGTGCAGATTTTGTATGAATTCATAAAACTGTTTCCTCCAAAGAGAGCCAAACAGAAAGGAGGAGGCAGAGCACTCTGCTTCTGTTTCTTCATTTTAGCGATCGGTGGGAGTCTCAACTTCTGGAAACCCACCAATCAAAACTTCGGACTTCTTAACTTACAGTATGACAAGTCAGAAGTTTGTTAAAATGATGTGCCCGTAATTTCTTATGCTATGTTATGTCTGCTGCCTCAGTAAAATAGACTACCGAACATACCGCTAAAGACAAATTTCCCAAATCATTTTCTAACACAAGTAAGTGATATCCTTTACACAAGTACAGAATAACTTTTCAGTTATTCCTCTTAAAATCTTTACATAGTTACATAAACAAAATGAGGGAAAACCAAGTGCAGGAATGTGCCCATATTAGAGAGGGGTCTTTACTTCTTCTCTCTGTTATTTTGGATATACTCTTGGATACTCGAAAGGGTAAGTGCAACTGAGTTGCCATGTCTTTGTAATATTATACCAGCAAAGAATGGGTTTTCTTATAGAACGGTAAGGATGTTGTAGACTATGAAATGATGTCTAGCCTAGACTGGCTTATTATATGAAGTATTTCATTTTCCACAAAAACCACATAATTTCTAAAGCAATAACAATATAAAGAACAAAATTAGAAGCAATACCTTAAGGTTGTCTGGTAGCTCAGAACGCCCAGCATAGCCAGGATTCATGGTGATAAAGACTGCACATGTGGGGTTCAGTTTTAGTTCTGTACCCTCAAATACTAATTGATCTGAGCCTGTACTGATACCTGAAAATATACAAATTATTATGGCTTAATAATACTGCAACACTTCTGTTTTGAAATCACATAATATATGAATAGGTGGTACCTCTTTGAATTGTAAGTATTTGCTGTGCAACGACTGATAGCACTTCTAAATCGATTCTGTTAAATTCATCAAAGCAAGCCCATGCACCACAGGAAAGTAAACCCTGAAATAAACGTGAATATATGTAATCTACACATACTGTGCCCACAAATTTACATGAAAATGAAAGTTCCAAGTAATATCTATTGAATGGCTAAGAGTCTTGTACAGAAATGTACTGTACCTACATAACCACTTTCAACGTAACACATAAAGATGCTTGATATGTCAGAAGAAAAATATAAAATGCCATTTTATGTACAGTACATTTAAAATGTTAAAAACGGTAGACCCCGCATATGTACCTCAAAGATAAAATGGAGCCACCATCACCTAATGGTCTAGGAGCTCATCCTAGAACAGGTAAAGAGCAGTACAGTACCGTACTACTAGACAGCCACCCAGTGCATGCACATCAGTAATACAGGTGTTCACATCATTATTCAGACACATACTGTACTGTAGAAAAATATATGTAGGCAAATCACTATGTCCTGTCCGCAACCAGCTATACGTTTACAGCTGTATATTATAGCTGACAACCTGCTGCAATGGCCAAGATCAGAAATAACATTGATCCAGCCATTTAACCCCTTCGATGCCATGGTCAATAGTAGTGCAGTGTATTATATTAAATGATCACAGAATCATATGTTCAGTTCCCCTACTGAGACAAGTACTAAACTTGCAAAATAAAAAGGTTCTAGAAATGTCCAATGACAGGTTCCCCTAAGGGTCCATTCAGAAGTCCATAGGTGTTTTGCGGTCTGCAAAACGCGGATCCGCAAAACACGGACACCGGCAATGTGAGTTCCGCATTTTGCGGACCGCACATAGCCGCCACTATAATAGAAAATGTTTTTTCTTGTCCGCAGTTGCGGACAAGAATAGAACATATTCTATTTTCTTCAGGAACGGAAGTGCGGATCCAGACAGCACATAGTGTGCAGTCAGCATCCGTTCCGGCCCCATTGAAAATGAATGGGTCCGCACCTGTTCTGCAAAATTGCGGAACGGATCTGGATCCAAGTTGCAGATGTGTGAATGGACCCTTAAACATCGTTTCCAACTGTCAAATGTGTCAAAACTGTCCGGGGACCGAAATGAGTGGGGATAATGGAAACCCTACCCAAATTTGTGCGATTCGGCAGGGTCTGTCATTCCAGGGTGGCTTGTCTTATATACTTGTCTTATATTTGACCAACTGAAACAGTGCTAAATGTGCTTCAAATAAAAAATGTTTGAATTTGGAGGGTACTATCTCTCCATAATAGGCATGAGGAGAGATAGTACCCTGCTCTGCACTGATGAGGGGCAATCATCCAGAAATAGCTGTCTGCAGATGAGGTGCCTGCTTATTTAATATCCAAGTCATGTCTCAAGGCCTATTTAAAGGGTTGAAAATTGACTTAAAGGATAGCTGCCTTACATCTGTTTGAATTTGGACAAACATGAAATGACATACCCAAATTTTCATGCAAAAATTATGCCCATAACAGAGGTGTGTAGACCCATATTTGATACATTTCAATGATAATACCATTGACTCACTTGATTAACATGATTCTAACACATTTTAAACTTTCTGTTGGGCTCTTGTTGAGGGGTACCTTATAGTAAGTTTGGGGCTTAGTAATTGACATGGGATACCTTAAAAAACTTTCCTAATGCAAGGTAATCCAGTCCATCGGAACAATTGAAAACAACACACTGCTTTGCCACAGCTTTTGCCAAGTCCTTGGTAGTTTCTGTTTTTCCTGTGCCAGCAGGTCCTTCAGGAGCACCACCCAAGTGAAGATTGAGGGCACCAAATAAAGTTCTATTATAAAAAGAAAGATTATAAAGTTATTTCTAACATTTGTTCTTTACACACAATTGTTATTCTCAAACATTCAGTTTCAGTACAGATATACAATAGAGGCAAAATATAAAGTAATTCTAAAATAAGGACTAGGAAAATGTCATTGGACAGGTGAACATTGACTCCTGCGTGTTGAATCACAGGAATTAATAGCAAAATTGGTCTCTCCTTTCAGCTCTAACAACCTCTGTAATTTTTTTGTTGGTGCATGTCAGAAAATACTTTTTTGGTGTATGTCAAAGAATTTTATTTTATTTTTTTATGAATGTATCACATATTCCAGGCATGCTCAACCTGCGGCCCTCAAGCTGTTGTAAAACTACAACTCCCACAATGCCCTGCTGTAGGCTGATAGCTTGCAACAGCTGGAGGGCCGCAGGTTGAGCATGCCTGACATATTCTTTTTGTTAACAATTAAAGAGGGTTTTCAGGAATAGGGTAGTTCATTGCTGTAGTGACATGCCTGACTACTTCACAAGATGTCGGGGGCCATTAACAAGCTGGAGCAACCAGATGGAGTAGTTGATGATGCCAGACTCAAAGACCATTGGGAGCACAGAAGCAGTGTTGCTAAAATAGTGGGGAATGATTTATGTGGCACTATATCAAGTGCTTTGGAGAAGTCAAGATATAGGACATCCATTGGCTCGCCCAGGTCCAGCCTAGAGCTTACCTCCTCATAGAAACTGATTGGATAAGGCCCCTTTTACACCGGCGAGTATTCCGCGCGGGTGCAATGCGCGAGGTGAACGCATTGCACCCGCACTGAATCCCGACCCATTAATTTCTATGGGGCTGTTCACATGAGGGGTAATTTTCACGCATCACTTATGCGTTGCGTGAAAATCGCAACATGCTCTATTTTGTGCGTTTTTCACGTGACGCAGGCCCCATAGAAATCAATGGGGTTGCGTGAAAATCGGAAGCATCCACAAGCAAGTGCAGATGCGGTGCGATTTTCACGCATGGTTGCTAGGAGACGATCGGGATGGAGACCCGATCATTATTATTATTTATGGTTATAAAGGGAAAATAATAGCATTCTGAATACAGAATGCATTGTAAAATAGCACTGGAGGGGTTACAAAAATTTTTAAAATAATTTAACTCACCTTAGTCCACTTGATCGCGAAGCCGGCATCTCCTTCTGTCTTCATCTTAGCTGTGTGGAGGAACAAGACCTGTGGTGACGTCACCATGGTGATGAATCATGTGATGACCGGAGTGACGTCACCACAGGTCCTGTTCCTCCACACAGCTAAGATGAAGACAGAAGGAGATGCCGGGTTCGCGATCAACTGGACTAAGGGGAGTTAAAAAAAAAAAATCACCCCTCCAGCGCTATTTTACTATGCATTCTGTATTCAGAATGCTATTATTTTCCCTTATAACCATGTTATAAGAGAAAATAATACAATCTACAGAACACCGATCCCAAGCCCGAACTTCTGTGAAGAAGTTCGGGTTTGGGTACCAAACATGCGTGATTTTTCTCACGCGCGTGCAAAACGCATTACAATGTTTTGCACTCGTGCGGAAAAATCACGCGTGTTCCCGCAACGCACCCGCACATTTTCCCGCAACGCCCTCGTGAAAGGGGCCTCAGTGTAACAGGACTGCTCCCTCACACACTCATGGTGAAACAGTGTTATACGCTGTGGGGATTTGCTCTGGTAGACAGTGTTTTATTCACACATAAGGAAAGTGACAACAAAAAGTCAGTTTCAATGAAAAAATAATCACTTTGAGTCTGGTGTTTATTCACACTAGGCAGCAACACACAAGTCCTTGGGTGAAACAAGTCCACATGCTTTCATCCAAACAAGATAGTAGGCCTTAATGCCCACTGTCAGATGGAGGATAATCCACACCCAGCTGAGACTGCTGGCTAGGTTTTACAGGGAGTGCAGAATTATTAGGCAAATGAGTATTTTGACCACATCATCCTCTTTATGCATGTTGTCTTACTCCAAGCTGTATAGGCTCGAAAGCCTACTACCAATTAAGCATATTAGGTGATGTGCATCTCTGTAATGAGAAGGGGTGTGGTCTAATGACATCAACACCCTATATCAGGTGTGCATAATTATTAGGCAACTTCCTTTCCTTTGGCAAAATGGGTCAAAAGAAGGACTTGACAGGCTCAGAAAAGTCAAAAATAGTGAGATATCTTGCAGCGGGATGCAGCACTCTTAAAATTGCAAAGCTTCTGAAGCGTGATCATCAAACAATCAAGCGTTTCATTCAAAATAGTCAACAGGGTCGCAAGAAGCTTGTGGAAAAACCAAGGCGCAAAATAACTGCCCATGAACTGAGAAAAGTCAAGCGTGCAGCTGCCAAGATGCCACTTGCCACCAGTTTGGCCATATTTCAGAGCTGCAACATCACTGGAGTGCCCAAAAGCAAAAGGTGTGCAATACTCAGAGACATGGCCAAGGTAAGAAAGGCTGAAAGATGACCACCACTGAACAAGACACCCAAGCTGAAACGTCAAGACTGGGCCAAGAAATATCTCAAGACTGATTTTTCTAAGGTTTTATGGACTGATGAAATGAGAGTGAGTCTTGATGGGCCAGATGGATGGGCCTGTGGCTGGATTGGTAAAGGGCAGAGAGCTCCAGTCCAACTCAGACACCATCAAGGTGGAGGTGGAGTACTGGTTTGGGCTGGTATCATCAAAGATGAGCTTGTGGGGCCTTTTCGGGTTGAGGATGGAGTCAAGCTCAACTCCCAGTCCTACTGCCAGTTTCTGGAAGACACCTTCTTCAAGCAGTGGTACAGGAAGAAGTCTGCATCCTTCAAGAAAAACATGATTTTCATGCAGGACAATGCTCCATCACACGCGTCCAAGTACTCCACAGCGTGGCTTTCGAGAAAGGGTATAAAAGAAGAAAATCTAATGACATGGCCTCCTTGTTCACCTGATCTGAACCCCATTGAGAACCTGTGGTCCATCATCAAATGTGAGATTTACAAGGAGGGAAAACAGTACACCTCTCTGAACAGTGTCTGGGAGGCTGTGGTTGCTGCTGCACGCAATGTTGATGGTGAACAGATCAAAACACTGACAGAATCCATGGATGGCAGGCTTTTGAGTGTCCTTGCAAAGAAAGGTGGCTATATTGGTCACTGATTTGTTTTTGTTTTGTTTTTGAATGTCAGAAATGTATATTTGTGAATGTTGAGATGTTATATTGGTTTCACTGGTAAAAATAAATAATTGAAATGGGTATATATTTGCTTTTTGTTAAGTTGCCTAATAATTATGCACAGTAATAGTCACCTGCACACACAGATATCCCCCTAAAATAGCTAAAACTAAAAACAAACTAAAAACTACTTCCAAAAATATTCAGCTTTGATATTAATGAGTTTTTGGGGTTCATTGAGAACATGGTTGTTGTTCAATAATAAAATTAATCCTCAAAAATACAACTTGCCTAATAATTCTGCACTCCCTGTATATCCCTAACCAAAACCTGGCCTGGAATGTGGAGAACAGCCACCCACCCTGCACTTTGGCTGCTCCCAGTAACAGCCGGCCCGGATCGGCTTTACAGCCACACTAAATAACCAATAGTGTCACACTGACGGTGACACTTAAAATTACCGGCTCTTACCTCACCGAGGCCAGAAACCTCGGTGACACATATCTTCCATCAATCACGGACCCTTGCACCTTCCTACATGCCTCCCACCTTTGTTCAAGCCTGAGGGGGTGAACACCCGCCAGACAGTGTACCCGGGACAGGGCATCTGCATTTACCTGTAACCTGCCTGCCCTATGTTTCATGGAAAACCTAAAGTTCTGTAGAGACAAAAACCACCTGGTGTCCCAAGCATTCCTCTCTTTGGCTTGTCTTATCCACTTGAGAGGGGAGTGGTCAGTCACCAGACGGAACTTTCTCCCCAACAGATAATAGCGGAGCGACTCGAGTGCCCACTTGATGGCCAGGCAATCTCTCTCCACTATACTGTACCTATCTCGGCTGTGGTAAGTTTGTGGCTCAGGAAAACAACGGGATGTTCCTCCCATTGATGTCCTGAGAGAGTACAGCTCCGAGGCCTACTTCAGAGGCATCTGTCTGTACCACAAACTCCCTCTTGAAGTCGGGCGTAACCAACACCAGGGACCCACACAGGGCCGACTTCGAAGCGGAGAAAGCCTTTTCCACCTGCTCATTCCACTGGACCGTCACTGACTTGCGTCCCTTCAAAAGGCCTGGCAAATGGTGCAGCGACTGTAGCAAAGTGAGGGATAAACCTCATATAGTATCCCACCATTCCCAGGAATGACTTTACTTGCCGAGTAGTGACCGGTCGTGGCCAATTCCGAATTGCCTCAATTTTGTTTACCTGAGGTTTAATAATTCCGCGCCCAATTACATACCCCAAGTACTTGGTTTCTTCTAACCCTATCACGCACATTTTTGGGTTAGGGGTTAAGCCAGCCTTCCTGAGGGAGTCCACTACAGCCTGTACTTTAGGTAGGTGACTTTCCCAGTCGGTGCTGTGGATAACGATATCGTCCAGGTACGCCAAAGCGTACCGATGATGTGGTTGTAGGCACAAGAAATGACAGGCGGCACTCACCACTGCAGTTAAAATGCTTATTTATTCATCCAACACACATGGACACAAAGTAAGGGCTGGGGCGGACACCAGATCACAGAGTGCCGAAGTAGCGACGGCAATTTCGTGCTGCTGCGCTTCTTCCGGCTACTGACAGAGGGACAGTGTATCTGCGCCTCTTTTATGCGTCATCTGCAGAGACTGCGTGTGACGCCCATCAATTAGAAACATAGGTAATTGCATTCACGAGTTAACTGTTTGCTCCCTTTATGTGGAGCATGGACTGTCATTATAGGAAAACACTAAGATCATTTCTTTCATTGAGTCCCAGTGCTCCAGTGGCCT
This sequence comes from Bufo gargarizans, assembly GCF_014858855.1. Classification (NCBI taxonomy): domain Eukaryota; kingdom Metazoa; phylum Chordata; class Amphibia; order Anura; family Bufonidae; genus Bufo; species Bufo gargarizans. Next base: position 120,486,188 of record NC_058087.1, on the reverse strand, counting down.
TGGTGCGAATTATCCACCTGGCTTCTTTTTGGAGTAGGATGTCTATCACCTCCTTGCACTGTGGGGGGGTCGGGGGGTACTGTCTCTAAACCCGCAAACTTCAAACAGTTAACATTGCCTTCATGTGCACACAGTACATGGTCGATGAGGCGGGGCATCCTTTAGCAGTTTTTACTGGATTCAGATGTTCCCTAAATCTCTCAGAGGCCTTATAGTTTTTCCAATATAAAACGCACCACATCGACATGTGACCGCGTATACAACATAACTCGATTTACAGGTGATAAACTGGGGTACCTTATGATCAATGCCTCCAATGGTAAAAATTCTGGAGGTTGTAGCTAGAGAAGGAACAATCGCCACAATTGCAGTTACCTATGGGTCTTTTGCTGGTTAACCAATTCATTGCCTTGTCTTCAGCTAAACGGCTGCTGACCAATACATCCTTTAATGTGTGGCACCTTTTAAAAGCCACTAGCGGTTTATTGCTTGCTATATCCTGTAAGCTGGGCTCATTCCTGAGAATATCCCAATTGTTGCAAATGATTTGGTTGACCAGTTCAGAGACGGGACTAAATTTAAATGTGAACACAAACCTATCTTTCTGCTTGGTGCGTGTACCACCCATGTGTTTTCTAGACAATAAATCCTGTTGCCTGAAATCCTGTGCTTTGTGCATTGCTTCCTCTAGATCTCTTTCGAGGTAGCCTCTCCTGATTAACCTATCTTTTAATTCACGACCCTGTCTCATAAAGCACTCATCGGTGCTGTTAATTAGTCTGAATTGTCCGTACGGTATGGATTTCTTCACGCTACGTGGATGAAAACTCCCATGGTGCAGAATGGAATTTGTAGCTGTGAGTTTGCGAAAATCCTCAGTAATGATATTATTGTCCTTAATATTGACGCAAACATCTAAAAACTCCAGGGTTCCCCCCCCCCCCCCCGTAGTTTAGAGTGAACCTCATATTCATGTCATTCGCATCATTGAGGAAAGACACAAATTGCTCGCACTGCTCCCAATTTCCAGACCACACCATGAAGACATCATACACGTAGCGTAAAAACAACTTAATATGAATAAAGTGGGGGTTAATTGTAGAAAAAACAAAACTTGTCCTCAAAGAGATTCAGATATATATTGGCGAATGTACTTGAGACCGGGGTCCCTATCGCTGTACCAAATAATTGTTTGTACCACTGCTGGCCAAATTTAAACGTATTATTAGTAAGTACAACCCCTGTACTTATTTCCCTGTCAACCATTCCCTTATGTTCCTGTCACATCTCAGTACCTAGCAGAACTCAAGACGCTACCAAATTACAATGGTAGATTCCCACCTCCATAAGGTTGCCTACCCCTGCTAACATGAACCTGCATACAAAACAAACAGTGGAAAAGTTTTAATCAAGGCTATTTGCAAAGTTGCTTCATTTTTGGTTGCATATGGTAGGCTCAAAATAATTAGGTATGTTTAAGAATTGTAACAGCGGCTGCTGTGCCCCTCTGTTCCCCTGCTTGCAGCAGCGGTCCCAGGTGCCGTGTTCAGCAGTGATCTGCTGCCAGTGTTTCCTTTCAGTCCTGGCCACAGCATGCTTCCTGCTTGTTTCCTGCAACATTTCCTTAAGGGCCAGCACACGTCACTTCCCGTGTTTTATGGGTTGGATCAGGTGACCTCGCCAACCAAGCCTAGCCCTCCTGCACATATATAAGTGGCTCAGCCCCCTTGCCAGATGCTTCAGTGTCGAGGTCCTTGTGTCCTGCTAAGGTTCCTGACTCGTACTTGTGTTCCTGGACTCTGCTACCTATTTGATCCCTGCCTGCTTGCCTTGGCTCTCCTGCTGCCGACCCGGATTGCCTGACCTGTACCTGTGCCGCCTTGCCCTGACTTATTGCCTGTCTCACTTTGCCTCATCCTTTGTTCCTGCACTGTGGCTGCTGGTAACGACTCAGCCTGCTGACAACACCTGTACCTTTCTCAGGTACCTCCTGGTCTGCCTGGACCAGCTGCCTATCCTCCTCAAGAGGTAGCGACCTGGTGTTCCCCTCAGGAAAATCTATTCCCACTTCTGGGTTACTGTGAAGATCGAGGGGTTCACTTAGACCAGGGGTAGGCAACCTCCGGCTCCCAGCTGTTGTGAAACTACAACTCCCAGTATGCATACTTGCTCTGCTCTTCTAAGAACTCTAATAGAAATGAATGGAGCAAGCTGGGAATTGTAGTTTCACAACAGCTGGGAGCCGGAGGTTGCCTACCCTGACTTAGACAATGCCCTTAGAGGAGGTAGGACACGTGGCACAGTGTATATGGGTGTTAATATTTTACAAATGTAGAAATACTGTAAGTTTTCCAGATGCATATCATATGTGTACATGGGCATTTGCTATATACTGTACAGTGCAAAATAAAATACAGTATATCAGTATGATTTTATATGCATGCATGCATGCACATAAGTCTAATTAAAAAAGCAAAGCTGCAGTTACAGTTATAAAATAACAAAAGAAGGCATATTTCTCCCCTGCAGCTTTCTGTATTGTACTGTAATCCTTCCCACGCGTATTAGTTTTCCTGGTTTTGGTGGTGACATCACATAGGCAATCACCCACCGGCCTCAGCACTCACGTGCCATATACTGCTGAGCCCAGTGATTGGATGCACAGTGACCTGGTTTGCACAAGACATCACCACTGCAGTCAGAAAGCTCCTCTCAAAGCGTCTCAGGCAGCAACGCGGTTACCAGCAAGCTTTCCGTTATCACTGACTGTAGCCAGGAACAATTGAATTATTTTGTAAACCTCAACTCGCTGCAGTTTTTCTATGTGGATTCCGCACTGAAAATCTGCAACAACACTACAGTACAATGATTGCTCCACCGCAGATTTGAGGGCATGCTGCAGGTTTTTAAATCCACCACATGCCTATTATGTCACAGATTTGCTGCACAAGTAACACATTGATTCTTCTGATTATTTTTGTGTCTGGACATACTGTACCCTTAACCACTTTGACTTCTTTTCCAAATTATAGATGTTTACAATACCTGTAGCATCTATCTGTTAATGGAGTTATAACCAGTCTAGGTGTATTGCCAAGATACTCATATCCATATTGTAATCCAGCATTGATCATTTTTGTTTGCAAATGTCCTTCCTGCATAAGAAAATATTAGAAATGAAAAACAATTTTCACAGAATATCCTCGCTATGGTATTGTTACTTACTTAGATCTTCAACAATATTCCATTTATTGCTAAAGAACACTGTATAATATGTTGGTGAGTTATGGTGGAATTGCAGCAAACTTGGACACAACCTTAAAGGGGTTATCTATCCCATGAAGAATATTTTTTAAATAAAATTCAGCCTATGATTAGTTTTATGTCTTTACACTTAATATAAAAATGTTTATGGCTTCGAAGTTTCCCAACACTACATTAGAATAGTACAACCTGTTGCTTCTGTTGAACAGCCTTTCTGTGTCCACATCAGTAAATGTGCCATGGTGGACACATGCTCAGTTTTGCTTCTCTCTTTGCTTCTTTGAGTATACAGAGAGATTGTTGTGCTTCTGAAGCCGAGGCTGACCAAGCAAGGAGGCTGTGTTTTCACATTGTGTTAATGATAATGCTGCAGGTTCTGCCATTATTTCCAATAATTGCTGCAAACCCACAACATTATTGCAGAACATTGCAGCAAAAAAATGTGACATTAACGCAATGTGTGAACACAGCCGCCTCGTTTGGTCACCATCTCCTCTAGGAAGCAGAGAAAACACTGCAGCTTCAGAAGCTCACCATGCCAGGGATTCCTCTGCCCACAAAAAGGAGCAGAGAGAGAGAGCGAGAGAGGGGCAAGACGGAGCATGTGTGTCCACATTTTGTGGCACATTTTTAAAGGCTTTCAAAATAAACAGTATGTGGCACTAACATTTTTTAGGAATAGTGTAAATGAAATAAAATTCACAATTATAGGCTGGATTTAACTAAAGACAATCTTCTTCATGTGACAACCCCTTTAATGTTATGCTATGAGGTAAAATATATTTTAAAGTCTCAAAAATGCTGACTAATACATAGTAAATGCCTTTATTTCCTATTGTTAACAACATTTTACTGCAATCAGCCTTGTTTTATAGAATACATTGGCAGCACCAAAAATATATAATGTGTCTTTGTTCTTTTTGTGCTTAGTTTAAAGGTTTAAGATGTTAACAACTGTTTTCCTATTACTAAAAAATAATATAAAAAGGAAAACTAAACTTTATGGCTCAACTGCATTACGGATCTATTTTGTATGGAGTGGAGGCATAGTATCAGGGGTGTTGGTAGCTACAGGGGGTGCATGGGTACCAGTTGCTAACGGGCCCAGGAGCCTGAGGGGGCCAAAAGACCCTTGTGCCACATAAGAAGAGACCAGCATAATAGAAAGTGCATGCTGGTAAAGTTACACGTATAGCTGGAGGGAAGGGGTTAGGTCAAGAATTTGGCATGGAGGGGGGCTGCCATTTCAATTTTTTTGGCCTCAGGCAGCATGAAGGCAGTGTGCTTCCCTGCCCCTAGCCACAAAGCACTGAGGGAAGGGGGGCCCAAGCTGAACTTTTGTACCAGGGCCCATGGCCTTTGGCTGCGCCCCTGCATAGTATGGCTGTTGTAGAGGTGTAATGAGGCCTCTACTATTCTACTATAGATCTGTATTCATGCCTTAGTTTCAAATGGAATCTGAAAAAAATGCTGGCCTGTTCCATCTATACAGAGGTATGTACAGAGGTATTCTGTAGGGGAGGATATGTCTGCTTCTATAGCACCAAAAGAAGCCTGTTCAGTTTTTTTTTTAACTACTTAAAAAACATGTTTTTCTGAAAAATGAGGAAAAATTGCATTGAAATCACTCTACATGAAATCATGCGGAAAGTAAAGTAAAATATTTATAAGAATAAATGGCAAGTTATTATTCTGTAAGACATAATAATGTATAAATCAATAACTTGTATTTTGTATTACTCAAAAACAAAGTAAAACCTGCCTATTAGTGCTCTGGTAGTTATATGCAGGCATAATGAGCGGCTGTACACCCCATCAGCTAGCTGCAGCCAGTGACAATACTATAATGCTTTGATCACATTCCTACATATAGACAATATACTGGTGGTTAGTATGGACATAATCAAAGACTAGATTTTCCAAAACACATCTATATTTAGATTTTTATATCATAAATGGAAGCTCCAGTTTGCAGCAATTATTTTCTCACAGCTCAGAATCCTATATTCAGTATGCATAGTTTGCATTGATAAATGTACAGAGTTCAGACAAAGAGCTTGCTCTATATGGATTTTCACCAAATCCACTGAAATCTATGGAATCAGAAAAAAATGTATACAGCAAGCCCCTATAAATCTGTCAGCAGATTTGTACCTATGAAACTGGCTGACCTGATGCATGTGCGCTTGGCAGCTGAAGGCATCTGTGTTGGTCCCATGTTCATATGTGCCCGCATTGCTGAGAAAAATGATGTTTTAATATATACAAAGTGTCTCTAGGAGCAACAGGGCATTGTCATTACTCCTAGAGGCTCAGCTCTCTCTACCACTGCCGTGCGCTCTCCACTTTGACAGGGCCAGTTATGATGATGTTTTCACTGACTGGCTCTGTCATCCAAAGAGGAGAGGGTGCTGCAGAGCCTCTAGGTGTAAAGGCAACGCCCCCATTGCTCCTAGAGGCTCATTTTTGTTGATACCATTTTGGAGTGTGTGTGACTGTTTGATCACATTTTATGACATTGTTGCAAATTGTCCGTTTTGACTCTTTGCTCCGTTACGCCAGTTGCCATATTGGAAAAATGTTTTTATATTTTAATAGTACGGGCGTGGTGATACCCATGATGTTTATATTCTTTGTTATTTAGGAATTTATTTTTTATTATACGGAAAGGGGGGTGATTTAAACTTTTATATTTTTTACATTTTTAACATATTTAACTTTTTTAAATAAGTTTGAAGCTCGTACATACTGAAGCGTATAAAAATGAATTAAAAAATTTTGAACAATCATGGATTTTTAAAATGCATTTATTATTGATTATTGCTCATTTCTCATGTTGGCATGCCACCTGGAGGCCAAAATAAGAATTGCAGCATGAATGCCCTCAGCCTCTTCTGCGAGGCTGAGCGCATTCAAATCAATTACTGGCATCCTCACTGGCCACAGAGGATGCCGGTCACAATCCTTGATCACGGCATCTAAAAGGCTTTAATTACTGCGATCAGCATTCTTACACGGTAATTAGCTGCAGGTCTCTGCGGTTTGAAACAGCAGAGACCTGCCGGCCATGACACCCCCTGCACGTGCAAGTGGGCGCCATGTTTGCCTATAGCTGGTAGTGAAAGGGTTAATGATAATGTTGCAGGATCTGCCATTATTTCCAATAATTGCTGTAAATATTTCAGCAAAAAAATGCAATGTGTGACCACAGCTGCCTCGTTTGGCAATCATCTACAGATGTAATCGAAACCATATACTAAGTTAAAGGAGTTGTCTGTCCACTTAAAAAATGTTCAGAATTGTGTAAAATAATAAAACGTAATAAAGCGTTAAAAGTAATGCTTCCCTTTTGCTCCCGTTTTGACATTTCTCATGTCCCTGTGAACACGAACATGTAACAGTGCAGCTAATCACAGGCCACAGTTGTGAACCACAGATTGGTGCAGTGGTTCACACGTCTATATCGAGAGGAACCAGGAAGAATTGGCCTGACTTAAATTTTAATTGGCCAGATCACCTCTTTAAGTTAGTGCATGGTTTAGTTCACAACTGAATACCAGAGCTGCTTTTCATATAAGAATTAGTTTATGTTCCATGTGGTTAATTTGCTACTATAAATAAGTTTTCCAATTACAGTGCAAATGGCTTTTCGAAATTGCCACAAATCCACCTTAATTTAGCCTGTTTCTGTGCAAACAAAAACACCCATCTTCACTTATAAAATTGTTGAGATATGAAAAAGGGGAAGCAATTATTTTAAATGAAGTCTATCTCCACATTTGTGCATTAATGACTGAATATTGGACTGTGTAAATAACAGTAAATGTGCTTTCTACACATTTTTCATAATCTTTCTTCATCTATATTTAAAAACTGCTTTCAAATTAAGAGGCGATCTCAGATGAGCTTTGCAGTCAAGCAAAATGACTTTACAAATAAATATCAAACCATATTTACACATAATAAAGAATTGTGACCAGGGAAACAAAGTGCCATTTGAAAGCAATTTAGCTTAATTATTTTTTAATTACTTTCCTCTTTAATCTAAGTAAAACGGTATTTTCAGTTCTTAAAATAATCATGCAAGTGATCAAGCTCTAGTTATTTTTTTTAGTACTTTTTTTTACGACTGTAAAAGGATCATTACACACTGCAAGCATCATTTTTTTATTTTAAATATGAAACAATGCAAATGAAAATCTTCATCACTTACCTCCCAGTAGTATCGCAGTTGGCTTAACCATTCAAAATTATTTTCATCACTAACTTGTTTTTTAACAAGAGCTGCAAGAACATCCCTTGCGTGGACATCTAGGACCACAAGAGCCCCAAGAGTCACCCGGTTCTGCTTTGATAATGTTCCACGCACAAGGGCAACAATATCATCGATTTGCTTATTGTTTTGTGCCAGGTAATCTTCAAGAGCCTAAAAACATTAAAACATGACGCCCAATTGTTAATGGAACGTCATTACAATACTTATACTGTGTGAAAAATAACTGTTATAGACAATAAGAATTGGACTGATAAATTACATTTCATGTATCACTTTATCATCAATAATCTGTATATCTAAAATGTGTTCTACTCAAACTTTTTCCTAAATTTACCTATGCACATGTCATGGTCGACAAGTTCACATGCAACACAATGTCAACTGGTTTAAGAAAGTCCAATGAACACAGCTGGGGTAAGTTTATGTGCAACAAATTGTGACTTTTTGCCATTTGTTGCAATGCTTGACACCATTTAAGAAAGTGGGTGGTGGATGGGCCATAGTTTAAATAATGAAAAACTGTTTTCTGATGCAAGTTATACCAGAAAATGAGCGCGCTGATGATTCTAAATTTGAACTCGGAATTTGCCTGACACATCCAGATTTTAACCCAGTAAGGACCGTGAGATTTTCCATTTTTGCGTTTTCGTTTTTCACTCCCCGCCTTTCCATAGTTCTAACTTTTTTTTATTTTTCTATTCACATAGCCTTATGAGGCCTTATTTTTTGTGGGACAAGTTGTACTTTCTAATGGCACCTTTTACGATTGCATACCATGTAATAGGAAGTGGGAAAAAAATTCCAAATGGGGTAGAATTGGGAAAAAACGATAAAGGCTATTTTTATTTTTTTTACACTGTAAAATTTACCTGTTATCTTCATTCTCCAGGTTAGTAAGGTTACACGATACCACACTTATATAATTTTTCTTGCGTTTAAATACCGAAAAAAATTAACCCTTTGAGGGAATTTTTTTTATTTTTTTTGTAACCATATTCTGAACCCTATAACTTTTTTTGTAGTTATGTGTATGGGGCTCATTTTGTGCGGGACGATCTGTTCTTTTCAGTGTTACCAATTTAAAGTGTGTGCGACTTTTTGATCACTTTGTATAAAAAATTATTGGGTAGTTGAAGTGAGAAAAAATGGCAAATTGACTGTTTTAATTTTTTTTTTCCCGTTACGCCATTAGCCGTATGCCATTAATTTTGTTGCAATTTTATATTATGGGCATTTTTACACGCGATGGGTGATGCCCATGATGTTTCTTTTTTTTATTAAGTATTTTTATTTTAATGAAAGGGGACTGATTTGAACTTTTTTTTATTTTTTTTTATATGTGCAAATATCTATTTTTTACTTTTTTTGAGTCAATAATTATCATTAGATTGCCTATTGTGTTCATTTATGTCTATATAGACACCATTGAACACTTCATTTGCACTGTACCAATACAATGCTGCCACCTAGTGGCCTGTATTAGTATAGTCATCTAATAGGCATCGAAGCCTGCTTGAGGCTTCAGCCTATTAGATCAATGTAACAGGTTCCCCGATCTCAGCCGGGGAACACTGTTACCGGAGCGGAAGTGCACGACTTCTGCTTCCGGACTGCGCAGATGCCATGGTCACATTTGACCATAGCATCTAAAAGGGAAAATGTATGATCGCATGCATGTGCCGCTGTTTTCTATTTAAAATAGCAGAAACCCGGTGGCTATGTCGCCCACTGCACGTGCAAGCGGGTGCCATGTTTAAGGTCCTTAAAGGGTTAAGTACATGCAAAGCCTATTAAATTATAATATGAATGCATTATATTGGAGATATTCTAATGGACATGTCCAGACCTGTTCGGACGCACTCAGGCTGATGTCGGCAGTAAGTTTATAAGGCAAGCTGGACATATTTTGATAAAGTGATCTGTTATAGTGCTATCAGTTTTGAAACTTAAGATAGATAAACGCAAATGTGTTAACGACAATTTCTGCTTCATATGTGGCAAATACACTACTTATGATCAGCGCAAGAATCTGACAAAGCGAGTACGTCTTGTTGCAGCTTGGGATGCATTTGTGCTAGTAGTGCAGAACTTCCTTGGGAACAGACGAGCTGCAAACTATGCTGAATTAGTAGACAACATGCTTACAGCATATGAACAACTTGGCTGCAGAATGTCATTGAAAGTGCATTTCTTACATTCCTATCTTGACTTTTTCCCACCCAATTTGGAAAACGTAAGTGACGAACATGGAGAGCGGTTCTATAAAGATATTTCTACAATGGAGAACAGGTATCAAGGCCGCTGGAATCCCAACATGATGGGGGACTACTGCTGGTTTTTGAAACGGGAAAATATGACTGTTCACAAACGCAAAAGCAGATGCCTGAAGCACTTTTAACAGTACTGGGCCTTGCTCAAGTAAGACTTTTAAACTGAAAAACAATATTTTTGTAAATTTTCTTATTATTCCATTCCATTTTCATACACGGTTTACTATGCAAACTTTGATGTAGATCAGGTAATTGTTGTAGTAAAACTCGTTCTGTTCAAAATGATTCAATGCTTTCCCAGTGGTTAATTCATTTAGGCATACCTATGCATAGCAAAATTTCGTGACGTGTTACAACAATTCTGACTTCGGATTTGTAATCCGCACACTTGAGTTCACATGTGGTGATACCTAATATGTATATTTTTTTATGTATTCCTCTTTAGCACAATAATACAGTGCTCCAGACAAAAAAAAAAATACCTAGTAACCATTGGCTCCTGAACTGAAAAATTTAGGAGCCAAATCAAATTTTTTATCGCCAAATCGAAACCGAATGAAAATGTTGGTATCGTGACAACGCTACACCGATCAGATCGGCGTAGGGTTGTTTTGATACCAAAATTTTGATTTGCTTTCAACACCAAAAAAAGCTGTGTGCATTTCGCATTTTATAAAACATTCGGCCCATAATAGAACAGTCCTATCCTATTTTTGGGGTGACAAGGTGACAAAAAAATGGCAAATGCTCACCGCATAGGAGATATTTTTTTATAATTTAATAGTTTGGACAGCGCTATTTAATATATTTATTTATTGTTTATATATTTTATCATATAATATTTTAAAATATTTTAGGGTACTTTCACACTAGCGTTTTTCATTTCCGGCACTGAGGTCCGTCCTAGGGGCTCTATACCAGAAAATAACTGATCAGGCATATCCCCATGCATTCTGAATGGAGAGCAATCCGTTCAGGATGCATCAGGATGTCTTCAGTTCAGTCATTTTGACTGATCAGGCAAAAGATAAAACCGCAGCATGCTACAGTTTTATATCCGGCGAAAAAAACTGAAGATTTGCCTGAACGCCGAATCCTGAATTCTTCCCCATAGGAATGTATTAGTGCCAGATCCGGCATTCAAAATCCTGGAATGCACCCGCACTAAATCCAGACCCATTCACTTCTATGGGGCTGTGCACATGAGCGGTGATTTTCACGCATCACTTGTGCGTTACATGAAAATCGCAGCATGCTCTATGTTGTGCGTTTTTCACGCAACGCAGGCCCCATAGAAGTTAATGGGGCTGCGTGAAAATCGCAAGCATACGCAAGCAAGTGCGGATGCGGTGCGATTTTCACACATGGTTGCTAGGATGAAAGTCTATTCACTGTATTATTTTCCCTTATAACATGGTTATAAGGGAAAATAATAGCATTCTTTAATACAGAATGCTAAGTAGAAGGTCAATATAATAAACATTATATACACCCCAGTATAATAAACATTGGTGGCGCAGTGCGCCCCCCCAAAACCCCGGTATAATAAACATTGGTGGCGCGGTGTGCCCCCCCTCAATATAATAAACATTGGTGGCCCAGTGCGCACCCCCAACACCCCAATATAATAAACATTGGTGGTGCAGTGCGCCCCCCCCAATATAATAAACATTGGTGGTGCAGTGCGCCCCCCCCCAATATAATAAACATTGGTGGCGCAGTGCGCCCCCCCAATATAGTAAACATTGGTGGCGCAGTACGCCCCCCAATATAATAAACATTGGTGGCGCAGTGCGCCCCCCAACACCCCAGTATAATAAACATTGGTGGCGCAGTGTGCCCCCCCTCAGTATAATAAACATTGGTGGCGCAGTGCGCCGCCCCCCTCAATATAATAAACATTGGTGGCGCAGTGGGTAGTGCCAATGAAGGTTAAAAAATAAAATAAAAATTTACTCACCTCCTCCAACTGATCGTCTCCTGTTCTTTCTTCAGGACCTGTCAAAGGACCTGTGGTGACATCACTGTGCTCATCACATGATCCAATGATCCATCACTATGGTAATGGTCCATGTGATGAGTTCAGGGACATCACCACAGGTCCTGAAGAAAGAACAGGAGACCGGCAGCTACGCAATCAATTGGAGGAGGCAAGTTAATTATTATTTTTTTTAACCCTCATTGGCACTTCCCACTGTGCCACCAATGTTTCTTATACTGGGGGGGGGGCTCACTGTGCCACCAACGTTTCTTATACTGGGGGGGCGCACTGTGCCACCAACGTTTCTTATACTGGGGGGGCACACTGTGCCCCCGTTTCTTATACTGGGGGGCGCACTGTGCCACCAACGTTTCTTATACTGGGGGGGCGCACTGTGCCACCAACGTTTCTTATACTGGGGGGGCACACTGCGCAACCAATGTTTATTATACTGGGGGGGGGCACACTGCGCCACCAATGAAGATAACTGACCTGTTAATACAAATACAGGAGGCGGGTGCCGGAATCAAATAGCCGGCACCCGACCTCTATGACAGGGAGCTGCGATCAGCGGCAGTTAACCCCTCAGGTACCGCACCTGAAGGGTTAACTCAACTGCCGCTGATCGCAGCTCCCTGTCAGAGGTCGGGTGCCGGCTATTTGATTCCTGCACCCGCCTCCTGTATTTGTATTGACAGGTCAGTTATCTTCATTGGTGGCGCAGTGGCCACAGCCCCTCCTCTCCTCCTCCCGTCTCTCTTCTTATTGGCAGAGGCAGTGGCAGCAGCACAGGGGGAAGGGAGAGAGTCCTTCTCCTCTGCGCTGCTGAGAAGAACATCGGCGGCGGCAGGGCAGAGAACTATCATCTCCTGTGCCCGCCGCTGTATTCAACGGCAGAGCTGCGGCGGGTCTAGTCGCAAATGGCGACAAGACTAAAAAGTCTTGTCGCAATTTGTAAATTCTAAGTCGCATTGGCGACCATTTTGGTCGCCATCTGGAGCCCTGTAATAGCAGTTTTGAAACCAAAAAAATGTTTTAGTGTCTCCATGTTCTGAAAGCTATATTTTATTTTATTTTTTGGGGGCGATTGTCTTAGGTAGGGGCTCATTTTTTGTGGGATGAGGTGACGGTTTTTGTGGGACATACGCCTTTTTGATCGCTTGGTGTTGCACTTTTTCTGATGTAAGGTGACAAAAATAGCTTTTTTTTTTTTACACCGTTTTTATTTTTTTATGGTGTTTATCGGACAGGGTGGATCATATGATATATTTATAGAGCCGGTCATTACAGACGGGGCAATAACTAATATGTGTGGGTGTTTTTGTTTTGTTTTTTCAGTTTATTATAAAATAAGGGGAAAGGGGAGTTTTTTTTTTCTTTTTTACATTATTAATTTTATTACTTTATTAATTTTATTAAAAACACTTTTTTAAACTTTTTTTTCTTTAATTTCTGATGTTCACTTTTGGGGGTCTGATCCCCTCTGCAATACATTACAATACATCTTGTATTGTAATGCATTGCCTGTTAGTGTATGACACTGAGTCATACACTAACAGGTTGCCTAGGAGACCCAGCCTGAGGCTGGATCTTCTCAGCACCCGTAGATGAATGCCTCAGGCCTCATGCACACGACCGTTGTGTGCATCCGTGGCCGTTGTGCCGTTTTCCGTTTTTTTTCACGGACCCATTGACTTTCAATGGGTCCGTGGAAAAATCGGAAAATGCACCGTTTGGCAGCCGCATCCGTGATCCGTTTTTCCTGGCCGTGAAAAAAATAAGACCTGTCCTATTTTTTTTCACGGCCAACGGTTCACGAACTCATTCAAGTCAATGGGTCCGTGAAAAAACACGGATGCACACAAGATTGTCATCCGCGTCCGTGATCCGTGTCCGTTTTTTCCTATCATTTCAATGGCAAACTTGACTTAGATTTTTTTTTCATTTTTCATGTCCGTGGATCCTCCAAAAATCAAGGAAGACCCACGGACGAAAAAACGGTCACGGATCACGGACCTACGGACCACGTTTTTGCGGACCTTAAAAAAAAAACGGTCGTGTGCATGAGGCCTCATTGTTACATCGTTGCAGATAGTCTCCATGTGGTTGCCTGCTGACTTACACGGGTCAGGGACGCCGGTATGTAGCACCAATGGAACAGACAAACTTGTAGTCAATAACAGGCCAAGATCAGGACGCAAGGCATAGGATCAGTACAGTGGACAGCAATGGGTCAGGTCAGGCAGCAGAGAGAGTTAGAATCCAGGAATTAGACAGAGGTGGATACATAGGCAAACAGATTATAGCACCTTTACAGGGGCTAGTAAGCTAGAGGAAGCTATTGCTCAAGCAAGGAGTGGAAAAAAGCAGCTTAGCATATATAGGAGCTGATTAACTCATTAGTCAAGCAGTTGCAAAAGGCAAATTAACCCTTGCAGTACTGCAGGGTGAAGTTCAAGTGAATAGTCTTTCTAATACACACACAGAAAACCTTGATTGAATGGGTCCGCAATTCAGAAGGTGCAGAACGGATCATGTTCTATTGTTTTGCGGATGTGTGCGGATGGATCACAGACCCATTCAAGTTGAATGGGTCTATATCCATCTGCGGCAGCTGCACGGATGGTGCCCGTGTATTGGGGACCGCAAATTGCGGTCCTCAATGCATGGAATGGCCAGGCAACAGCCATGTGCATGAGGCCTCATTCTGTGTCAGTGCTTGGAACCTGCATGACCTGTGGTGGCTATGTAAAAACAGATCCCCTGTAAGTACATAGGTCAGGTAACCTGAGGTATAGTTAGCTCTCAGAGAGGCAAGGTGCAAAAAAATGACTCATTAACTTGCATGCCACTGTCCTGTGTTGGATGGAAAGCTTTTAACCTGCAAAATTTTCTGACCCCACCACAAGAACATGGCAGAAATAAACATCCTACAACAATCCAGAATATTATTTTTAAACTGATTTCTATGCTGGAGATTTCAAACACAGCATATACAGTTTGTAATTCTCTGACCTGTTAGAAAGGTACATGATGTAAACAGCATCTTATGTGTGGACAGGGAGTCAGTTTCTCTATGTATTTCCAGGGAAACCTCAATGTCAGTCTCATAGGAATGAACAGAGAAGTAACCGACTTCCTTCCGTTCTGTGTCAGAGGGGATTATCGTGTAAATTATCATTAAATCACGCAAATCTGCAAGATTATTTAGCAGTGTAAAAGCAATGAATGACAGCGAGACAACCGACAATCGGTAGATTTTTTTATGTTAGTTTGATTGTTTTTGTGGGCACAAAAAAAAATCATTTTTGGATGTTAATGAGTTCATATATGTAAACAGGAAACGTTCAGTGCAGGCACGATTACAATCACATTTCAGTAAGTCCTTTACAGACAATGGAATATGCAATTGAAATTACGATTTTGTGAATGCTAAACGTCACATCTAAAGGGCAAGAGTTGAAACGTTCACTAAACCAAGAAACATTCATTGCTCAATCATACCGATCATCGCCTCGTGTAAAGGTACCTTTAGAGAGCAGTGTTAGTCACATGACACAGCTTAGGATCAGAAGGGAGGTTATACAGTCATTTGTAAGAAGATTACCTTCACTACAGTTTACATTGTATGCCTTTCTAATAGGTCAGAGAATAAACATTTTTGTGGGAGTGCTACTTTAATAAACATGGGATTTTTTTCAATATAACCCATAAATTATTTTTTTTAAATGCTGGATATCCACTTTAAAGATTTCTCCCGCATGCATTTTAGAATATGTCAGCACTGTGTAAGTGAGGGAGTTAGTGACCAAGCAATTATTTTTTATCTTTTGGTCATAGCCTTCCAAGATATATAAGCTATACATTTTTATTTTTCCACCAATGCAGTTGTATGAGGGCTTGTATTTTGCAGGACAAGTTGTAGTTTTTAATGGTGCCATTTTGGGGTACACATAACTTACTGATCAACTTTTACTAACTCTTTTTGGGGGAGGATGGGAAAAAACTACAATACTGACACTAAGTTTTTATGTACTAAATTTTGTGGCGTTCATCATACAGGATAAATGACATGATAATTGTATAGTGCAGGTCATTACAGACACAACAATACCAAATATATGAAGAGGATTGGATACAATTGGAATTCTTTTTTATTTATTAGAACTTCTTAACACTTTTAAACTATTTTTAACCAAAACGTTTTAATAATTTAATAGTCCCACAAGGTGGCTTTAAAAGGCAAATTATTTTTATTTGCTTCTATAATTCTCTGGACTGCTTATGTACTGCCAGTGCTACACCGGTAGCCACCAGCATGCGGTGCCAGGGAGGTGCAGCCTCCTAAGATACACTGCAGTTATGGCTGGAGCCTTCTTTAGGCCCCAGCCTGCTGTGCAATGACAACGGCACCCTACGATCTAAATCATGGTGATGCCGCAGTTGCCGAGCCCTCACTCTCTGCTGCACAGAAGACCCATGTAGTCCTTATTCTAGGCAGCCATAGATAGCTGGCAGTCTAGAAATAAAGCCCATTAATGACCACTGTAGAAGCCTGTATCAGCGGTCATGAAGAGGTTAAGGATTTAGAAAAACACACACATATTGCATTAGAAAACTGAATAATTCACAAAACTGACTTGGCATCCACATATATGTATGGCATAATTGTATTGCCACATCCTGATCACATGTATTTGTCCATTCAACCACAGTGGCGTCTTTTAATATTTCACATCAATACTTTGACAAAAGCTATCAACCTTGGTGCATGCCATCAATCTGATAAATTTTACGACTCTTCTTAGACACTCCACCTTTTCTAGACACTTTTCTTTTGAGGTGCATAAAATATTTAGGCACATACGGTAATTAATCGGGTGCACAGAATTTGCTCTATTTTTTTTATTTATTTTTTGTGCAATCTGAGCCAGAATTCTATTTTTAAGCTGCAATATACATTCCGAAAATCTCTGTCATACATACCTTCTGACTATGCCTTATAGACAGCTGAACATCATTTGTCCAAAAGCATTGTGATACACACAATACAGTTTGTCCCGGCCATTCCCTTACCCAGTCAATACGTTTTGTTTTAGGATAGGCTTCAATAGCTTCACCAATCACCTTAAAAACAGAATCATTTCTTAGAAATGCATTTTTCACAGATTTCTTCAATATCATACGATATTATTATTTTAATACTGGCTCCAGAAGAAAAAAAAGTGTATAAACACAGACACACTTGGAAACACACTGCATTGCGTATCTCGGGCTGATCCTGAGTCACGCCATGTAATTCAGTCTACTTTCACACTGGCGTTTTGGCTTCCGTTTGTGAGATCCGTTCAGAGCTCTTAGAATCGGTCCAAAACGGATCAGTTTTGCCCTAATGCATTCTGAATGGAAAAGGATCCGCTCAGAATGCATCAATTCGCCTCCGTTCCGTCTCCATTCAGCTTTGGAGGCGGACATCAAAACGCTGCCTGCAGAGCTTTGGTGTCCGTCTGCCGAAACTGAGCCAAACGGATCCATCCTAGCACACAATGTAAGTCAGGTTTTCCCTGCACAATATGGCACAATAGAATACGGATCCATCCGCCATTGACTTTCAATGGTGTTCAAGACGGATCCGTTTTGGCTATATTAAAGATAATACAAACGGATCCGTTCTGAACGGATGCATAGCTCTGAACGGATGCGTTTGGGCAGATCCATGACGGATCCGGACCAAACGTGAGTGTGAAAGTAGCCTTAAACCAGAGCTGCATTCACAATTCTGCTGGTTGTAATTGTAAAAAGAAAATAAACCTATAGCCAAACAAACCTCTAACAGAGCAGCTCCTGGAATGCAGTGGGACGGTTATTTCAGTAAGCTCTACATCAGATACTTGCCCAATACAAACGCTACACTTCCTAAATGCAATCTCTGTGCAGACAGTGAGCAAAGAGTGGATTCTGGGAAACTTCACTTCTGAAGCCTGCAGAGTTGTGAATGGAAGTCTGGCCTATAGTATAGATGGCAATACAATGAACACTCAATAATGATTAAATGGGGGAATGATGTGCTGCAATATTAAGACAGTGTAACTGTCTTTTCTGTTTATTTACTATAGTGTGGGGACAGGGATGTTAAACATTTTTATAATTTACATTATTAGGGAAAGCTGTTTCATTTTAGCAATGCTCTAACTCAGTGTTCTACCGAGCTCTGAAGATGATTTTGTGGAACCAAGCTCCTCTTAGCTCACAAACCCAGCCCCTGGCTCCCCATATGTGCCCTATCACTGCTGTGTCCCTGGCTTACTTGCTCTCGCACCAACTGCTGGCGGCTTAGTACATGCCTCTCTTCCCTGCACTTCTCTATTAGTCACTGAGCGCAGGGATGAGACTGAAAATGGGACTGCTATCACTTAGTGCTGACAGTAAGTGTACAGTAACATAGCACACTTACTGTAGGGCTGCATCCCTGCTCCTCTCTATATCTTTCCAGCGCAGACAGGTACCGACATACTAGCCGCTGGCAGCACTGTATGCACACACCCTATTCGACTAAGGAAATAATAACACACAGTTGTCAATGTATTCATAGGTTTCTAAGCGGAGTGATAGAGGAATTGTAGAATGCAGAGTTATGAGAAAAGATACTTCAGAATTCTTATTTCATAGGGAAAACAAGTATTTAAAAAAACGACATGTCAGGAGAACTGACCAGTCTTCTTTGAAAAAGAGGTGTGATGATGCACCTAGGAGGCAATTATAACTCTGTACTGACAGGGAGTGTCCACAGGATTGGCGCATAGCAAATGTGGTGCCAATATTCAAAAAGGGTCCAAAAACAGAGGAAACTATAGGCCGGCAAGTTTAACATTTGTTTGAAGTTTTTCTAAGAGATGCCATCTTGGAGGATCTCAATGAAAATAAGCAAATAACCCCATATCAGCATGGCTTCATGAGGGATTGGTCTTGTCAAACTAATTTAATCAGTTTCTATGAGGAGGTAAGTTCTAGACTTGACAGCGGCGAATCAATGGATGTCGTATATATGGACTTCTCTAAAGCATTTGACACTGTACCACATAAAAGGTTAGTATATAAAATGGCAATGCTTGGACCGGGAGAAAACGTCTGTATGTGAGTAAGTAACTGGCTCAGTGATAGAAAACAGAGGGTGGTTACTAATGGTACATACTCAGATTGGGTCACTGTCACTAGTGGGGTACCTCAGGTGTCAGTACTATCCCTATTCTCTTCAATTATTTATTAATGATCTTGTAAAAGGCTTGCATAGTAAAATATATTTTTTGTGCAGATGACACTAAACTATGTAAAGTAATTAACACAGAGGAAGACAGTATACTGCTACAGATGGATTGGAGGCTTGGGCAGAGAAGTGGGAGGTGAGGTTTAACACTGGCAAATGTAAGGTGATGCACATGGGAAGGAATAATGCAAGTCACCCGTACATACTAAATAGTAAAATACTAGGTAACACTGACATGGAAAAGGACCAAGGAATTTTAGTTAACAGCAAACTAAGCTGTAGAAACCAGTGTCAGGCAGCTTCTGCCAAGGCCAATAAGATAATGGGTTGCATCAAAAGGAGCAGAGATGCCCGTGTGAGAACATAGTCCTACCACTTTACAAATCACTAGTCAGACCACACATGAAGTACTGTGTACAGTTCTGGGCTCCTGTGACCAGGGCAGATATAGCAGAGCTGGAGAGGGTTCAGTGGAGGGCAACTAAAGTAATAACTGGAATGGGTGGACTACAGTACCCTGAAAGATTATCAACATTATGGTTATTCACTTTAGAAAAAAGACGACTCAGGGGAGATCTAATAACTACAGTGGGGCAAAAAAGTATTTAGTCAGCCACCAATTGTGCAAGTTCTCCCACAAAAGATGAAAGAGGCCTGCAATTTTCATCATAGGTATGCCTCAATTATGAGAGACATATAATGAGAGAGAAAAATCCAGAATATCACACTGTCAGATTTTTTAAGAATGTATTTGCAAATTATGGTGGAAAATAAGTATTTGGTCAATAACAAAAGTTAATCTTAATACTTTGTTATATACCCTTTGTTGGCAATTAAAGATGGCCAGTTCGCAGTGTTCGCCCGCAAACACATGCGATCTGCCATCTTAACTGACAAGTCCGGCGAGGCACAGGTAAGCCCGGTCTGAAATGAAATGCGGTCTCTGGGAGCAGAGGCTGTTCTCGGAACTGCCTGTTCCAGGAGACCGCATTTCATTTCAGACCGGCTCACGCACAGGCACAGGTAAGGGCTTACCTATGCCTCGCTGGACTTGTCAGTTAAGATGGCAGATCGCATGTGTTCGCGGGCGAACACTGCGAACTGGCCATCACTGTTGACAATGACAGAGGTCAAACGTTTTCTGTAAGTCTTCACACGGTTTTCACACACTGTTGCTGGTATTTTGGCCCAATCGTTCATGCAGATCTCCTCTAGAGCAGTGATGTTTTGGGTCTGTCACTGGGCAACACGGACTTTCAACTCCCTTCAAAGGTTTTCTATGGGGTTGAGATCTGGAGACTGGCTAGGCCACTCCAGGACCTTGAAATGCTTCTTACTAAGCCACTCCTATGTTGCCCAGGCGGTGTGTTTGAGATCATTGTCATGCTGAAAGCCAGCCATGTTTCATCTTCAATGCCCTTGCTGATGGAAGGAGGTTTTCACTCAAAATCTCACTATACATGGCCCCATTTATTCTTTCCATTACACGGATCAGTCCTCCTGGTCCCTTTGCAGAAAAACAGCCCCAAAGCATGTTTCCACCCCCATGCTTCACAGTAGGTATGGTGTTCTTTGGATGCAACGCAGTATTCTTTCTCCTCCAAACACGACGAGTTGAGTTTTTACCAAAAAGTTCTACTTTGGTTTCATCTGACCATATGACATTCTCCCAATCCTCTTCTGTATCATCCAAATGCTCTCTAGCAAACTTTAGACGGGCCTGGACATATACTGGCTTAAGCAGGGAGACATGTCTGGCACTGCAGGATTTGAGTCCCTGGCGGCATAGTGTGTTACTGATGGTAGTCTTTGTTACTTTGGTCCCAGCTCTCTGCAGGTCATTCACTACGTCCCCCCATGTGGTTCTGGAATTTTTGCTCACCGTTCTTGTGATCATTTTGACCCCACGGGGTGAGATCTTGCGTGGAGCCGCAGATCAATCGAGATTATCAGTGGTCTTGTATGTCTTCCATTTTCTAATAATTGCTCCCACAGTTGACTGCTTCACACCAAGCTGCTTGCCTATTGCAGATTCAGTCTTCCCAGCCTGGTGCAGGTCTACAATTTTGTTTCTGGTGTCCTTCGACAGCTCTGGTCTTTGCCATAGTGGAGTTTGGAGTGTGACTGTTTGAGGTTGTGGACAGGTTCTTTTATACTGATAACAAGTTCAAACAGGTGTCATTAATACAGGTAATGAGTGGAGGACAGTGGAGCCTCTTAAAGAAGAAGTTACAGGTCTGTAAGAGCCAGAAATCTTGCTTGTTTGTAGGTGACCAAATACTTATTTTACCAAGGAATTTACCAATTAATTCATTAGAAATCCTACAATGTTATTTCCTGTATTCTTTCCCCCCATTCTGTCTCTCATAGTTGAAGTGTACCTATGATGAAAATTACAGGCCTCTCTCACTTTTTAAGCGGGAGAACTTGCACAATTGGTGGCTGACTAAATACTTTTTTTCCCCACTGTATGTATAAATACTCAGGGGTCAATACAGAGATCTCTCCCATCATCTATTTATCCCCAGGACTGTGACTGTGACGAGGTGACATCCTCTGCGCCTGGAGAAAAAAGTTTTGTACACAAGCATAGAAAAGGATTTTTTACGATAAGAGCAGTGAGACTATGGAACTCTCTGCCTGAGGAGGTGGTGATGGTGAGTACACTAAAAGAGTTCAAGAGGGGCCTGGATGTATTTCTGGAGTGTAATAATATTATAGGTTATAGTTACTACAGAGGGGTGATTAATCCAGGGAGTTATTCTGATTGCCTGATTAATGTCAGGAAGGAATTTTTTTCCACTAAAGTGGGGAAAATTGGCTTCTACCTTACAATTTTTTAGTTTTTTTTTCCTTCCTCTGGATCAACTTCCAGGATAACAGGCCGAACTGGATGGACAGATGTCTTTTTTTCAGCCTTATAACCTATGTTACTATGAACCTCCATAACTGTAATAACATTGAGGAAAAGACATGGACAGCAGCAAGTACAACCAGGAAGACCATTGTTTGTATGTCATAGTTCAAAGACTGTTCCTGTCATGGTGATGACGCTCTAAAGACCACTAAAAGGGGCTTAAAATACGTTACCATGGGAGAGTCAGGGCTGAAGTAAACATACCTTATGAACAGACTGAATCATGGCCGACTCAAGCTCTACAAGCCACTTTTCAACTTGGCCTCTTGCTTTTGATGTGGAAATTGTATTAACGAGTTGCACCACTTCTCCTTCACTGCTGTTCATATGTGTGATGTCTAAGACATCAGTAAACTCTACTTTTGCTATTCCTTCAAAGCATTTCTTTAGGTGGGGCTGTACTCTGAAACAATGGAAATACAAAGAACAGTGTTAAAATGACACTGTTAATACATTACTCCTTACTCAACCTTAGTTGGAATGAAGTGCATGGACTTTACATATGAATGTAATGTACAGGGTGGCATTTTGATAATTGGTTCAGTCACAAACCTTTAAAAATGTTTTTAGTAAACAACCATTGTGTGTACTACTGGACTGAAAATCCTTCACAATTAGAAGGGGCATTCCAGTATTTTCACACAGATGACCTATACCCCAGATAAAACATAAATGTCAGATCGGTCGGGTCCAACACCTGGCACAAATACCAATGAGCTGTTCACCCATCCACTGTACAGTGGCCATACAGGGGTACTGCAGCTCAGCTCTATACCTGTTTGAATCTGTTTCACACACAGATTTTTGTGCTTATATTGGTATTGGTTGCTGGTTGAATTAGTCCTACATTGAAATGGCAAAAAAGAGTCACTTCTCAAATATAATTGCACTCAAGTGTGCTCTAAAAAGTTTAATATACTATCATACTGTATCATGTATTGTATACTTTCTGCTGCTGATGAAGTCTGCTTACCACATTTGTAATACAAGGAAAATACCACACAAACTGATGTTGATAATGGTTTTATTAGAACGTACCTGGTTGGATCCTTTGTTTCTGATAAAATTTCAAGGAGCTCATCATTAGACAAAAAGAAAAATCGGGGAAAAAACAGTCGCTTCTTTTCGAGGTAGTCATTAAGTCCCTTTAAAATGAGCTCCAAAAACTCATTTGACTTTTTGAATTTCTCAAGCATTTTTTCGATCATAACCACAGAAAGGACATGTGTGTCCTAATAAGAAAACAAATATAAATACTGTTTCATCTCTTTCATCCAGTTGTTAATTTAGCTAAATACAATTTGGATGACTAAAAGTTACTCCTCATTAGGTTAGAAAATCAAATACAGGCATTTAATAAAGTGTTTATGCCATTGTGGCGTAGTTTTGATAAATGTCCCTCAAAGTTTGTTTTAGGCTACTTTCACACTGTCGTTTTGGCTTTCCATTTGTGAGATCCGTTCAGGGCTCTCACAATCGGTCCAAAACGGATCAGTTTTGCCCTAATGCATTCCGAATGGAAAAGGATCCGCTCAAAATACATCAGTTTGCCTCCGATCAGTCTCCATTTCCGCTTTGGAGACGGACACCAAAACGCTACCTGCCGCTGTCCGGTTGACGAAACTGAGTCAAACGTCCGTCCTGACACACCATGTAAGTCAATGGGGATGGATCCATTTTCTCTGACATAATCTGCCACAATAGAAAATGGATCCGTCTCCCATTGACTTTAAATGGAGTTCATGAAGGATCCGTCTTGGCTATGTTACAGATAATACAAATGGATCCGTTCATGACGGATGCATGCGGTTGTATTATTTTAACGGATACATTTTTCCAGATCCATGGCGGATCCGCCCAAAACGCAAGTGTGAAAGTAGCCTTAGTTGCACTAGTGTTCTTTAAAAAGACCTGGGATATCATCATCTGCAGGGGAGACACTGAGCAGCCCCAAGCAGAGAATCTCATGCATGAGCAGCCTACTGCCAGACTGGCTTCAATTTAAAAATGCACAACTTACATTCCATATGAGGTGTCACGTGCCGTGATGCTGTCAGCGCATTGCTCCTCTCTCCCTGTGTATATTGGGACTAGTGCTCAGTGAACTGCCTTTCAGCGCTGTGAGAGTTAATCTTTTCCTCTCGCTTCCTGTCCAGCTGCTGACTAAAGTGCTGATCAGTCTCCCTATTTTGCTGGGCAGTGCCTCCCCCTCCATGCCTGAGCGTTAAGGTTTTCTAGTGTCTAGTAACCAGCAAAGGTGTGATCTCTTGTCCAACTACTTGTGTACCGCAACTTGCCTGATTCTGCTCCTTGCACTTGCCCCGACCTTGGAATTGCTATATGGAATATGCATTTACTCAGCCTGCCCTGACCTTGGACTGGGTTCAGACTACACCTTTTGCCTGATCTCTTGGTGCCCCCATGGGTCAGCTGTCAACTTGTCAACTACACCGGGACTATTCCAGGGCGAAACAGCCTGGTTGGTTTCATGTAGCGATGTTCATATTACTGTCGGGGGTTTAAGGGTCCACATTTGTAACAAGTGTAGCTTGAAGATCCTGGGTCCCAATGCAAAATCAGCAACATCAGGTACCAGCCATGTACGATTTACACTGGCGTCTACTTATGTGGAAGAGGGGCCTTTGGGCCCCCTCAGGCTCCAAGGCTCAAAAGCAACCGCTACCTTTGTATACCGTATAGCTAGGCCCCTGTGAACCAATGACTGTTACACCTACATTCATATACTTTGTAATTGTCATACATAATCCACAAAAAACATATTGATTCAACAGAAGGACCATTTTCTATTTTTTTTTATATTAATGTAGTCACATTTTGAAAAAAAAACCTAACAAAACAAAATCCTATGTCATTACCCACCAAGGTTTTCTTTTCTATATTTTAGCAAACAGGAAATACACATTTTTAAGTAGCAATTATTTAGAATTACCCTGACAGGTTAGATGCTTGAAAGATCACATTTGCATTACCTTTCATCCCAAAATGCAAAAAGCTAACCTGCATTATCATGAAAATAGAAGACAGAGCAAGTTTATTTTTGTTGATCAGTAGGAAAGAATTCCAGCTTTGATGCTTTCTTTACCAAATACATTTTTCAGTTGGATCGCAGCGCCACCTTGTGGAGATTTAGATTACAATATAGCACTGCAAGAGCTAGGTATGTACATGAAGATTACCAAAGAACAGGTTTTATTAAAAACAAAAAAGTATTTGATCATTATTTATAGAACCAATTTAGTTGATTATTCATATAAAATCAGGTATCATAATATTCAGAATTCTTTATAGCTCACTAAAAGGTTCTATTTCCACCACTGTTTTATTTTACATATGCTTACCCTTTTTCTTCATCACATCTTCCATCAAATGATATATTTTAGGGCTCTTTCACACTTGTGTTCTTCTGTTCTGGCATAGAGTTCCGTCGTCGGGTCTCTATGCCGGAAGAATCCTGATCAGGATTATCCCCATGCATTCTGAATGGAGAGAAGTCCATTCAGGATGCATCAGGGTGTCTTCAGTTCTGGACCGGAACGTTTTTTGGCCGGAGAAAATACCGCAGCATGCTGTGCTTTTTGCTCCGGCCAAAAACCCTGAACACTTGCCGCAAGGCCGGATCCGGAATTAATGCCCACTGAAAGGCATTGATCCGGATCCGGCCTTAACCCCTTAAGGACTCAGCCCTATTTCACCTTAAGGACTTGGCCATTTTTTGCAAATCTGACCAGTGTCACTTTAAGTGCTGATAACTTTAAAACGCTTTGACTTACCCAGGCCGTTCTGAGATTGTTTTTTCGTCACATATTGTACTTCATGACACTGCTAAAATTGGGTCAAAAAAGTGAATTTTTTTGCATAAAAAAAAATACCATATTTACCAAAAATTTAGAAAAATTAGCAAATTTCAAAGTTTCAGTTTCTCTACTTCTGTAATACATAGTAATACCCCTAAAAATTGTGATGACTTTACATTCCCCATATGTCTACTTCATGTTTGTAGCATTTTGGGAATAATATTTTATTTTTTGCGGATGTTACAAGGCTTAGAAGTTTAGAAGCAAATCTTGAAATTTTTCAGAAATTTACAAAAACCCAATTTTTAGGGACCACTACAGCTCTGAAGTCACTTTGCAAGGCTTATATAATAGAAACCGCCCAAAAATGACCCCATTCTATAAACTACACCCCTCAAGGTATTCAAAACTGATTTTACAAACTTTGTTAACCCTTTAGGTGTTGCACAAGAGTTATTGGCAAATGGGGATGAAATTTGAGAATTTCATTTTTTTGCCTAATTTTCCATTTTAACCCATTTTTTCCACTAACAAAGCAAGGGTTAACAGCCAAACAAGACTGTATCTTTATTGCCCTGACTCTGCCGTTTACAGAAACACCCCATATGTGGCCGTAAACTACTGTACGGCCACACAGCGGGGCGTAGAGTGAAAGGTGCGCCGTATGGTTTTTGGAAGGCAGATTTTGCTGGACTGTTTTTTTGACACCATGTCCCATTTGAAGCCCCCTGATGCACCCCTAGAGTAGAAACTCCATAAAAGTGACCGCATCTAAGAAAGTACACCCCTCAAGGTATTCAAAACTGATTTTAGAAACTTTGTTAACCCTTTAGATGTTGCACAAGATTTAATGGAAAATAGAGATACAATTTCAAAATTTCACTTTTTTGGCAGATTTTCCATTTTAATATTTTTTTTCCAGTTACAAAGCAAGGGTTAACAGCCAAACAAAACTCATTATTTATGGCCCGGATTCTGTAGTTTACAGAAACACCCCATATGTGGCCGTAAACTGCTGTACGGCCACACAGCGGGGCGTAGAGTGAGAGGTGCGCCGTATGGTTTTTGGAAGGCAGGTTTTGCTGGACTTGTTTTTTGACACCATGTCCCATTTGAAGCCCCCCTGATGCACCCCTAGAGTAGAAACTCCATAAAAGTGACCCCATCTGAGAAACTACACCCCTCAAGGTATTCAAAACTGATTTTACAAACTTTGTTAACCCTTTAGGTGTTGCACAAGATTTAATGGAAAATAGAGATACAATTTCAAAATTTCACTTTTTTGGAAGATTTTCCATTTTAATATTTTTTTTCCAATTACAAAGCAAGGGTTAACAGCCAAACAAAACTCATTATTTATGGCGCTGATTCTGTAGTTTACAGAAACACCCCATATGTGTTCGTAAACCGCTGTACGGGCACACGGCAGGGCGCATAAGGAAAGGAATGCCATACGGTTTTTGGAAGGCAGATTTTGCTGGACTGTTTTTTTTGACACCATGTCCCATTTGAAGCCCCCCTGATGCACCCCTAGAGTAGAAACTCCAAAAAAGTGACCCCATTTTAGAAACTAGGGGATAGGGTGGCAGTTTTGTTGGTACTAGTTTAGGGTACATATGATTTTTGGTTGCTCTATATTACACTTTTTTTGTGTGGCAAGGTAACAAGAAATAGATTTTTTGGCACGTTTTTTTTTTTTGTTATTTACAACATTCATCTGACAGGTTAGATCATGTGGTAATTTTATAGAGCAGGTTGTCACGGACGCGGCGATACCTAATATGTATACAATTTTTTTTATTTATGTAAGTTTTACACAATGATTTCATTTTTAAAACAAAAAAAATGTTTTAGTGTCTCCATAGTCTAAGAACCATAGTTTTTTCAGTTTTTGGGCGATTATTTTAAATAGGGTCTCATTTTTTGCGGGATGAGATGACGGTTTGATTGGCCCTATTTTGGGGTGCACATGACTTTTTAATCGCTTGCTATTACACTTTATTGTGACGTAAGATGACAAAATGGCTTTTTTTACACAGTTTTTATTTTTATTTTTTTACGGTGGTCACCTGAGGGGTTAGGTCATGTCATATTTTTATAGAGCCGGTCGATACGGACGCGGCGATACCTAATATGTATACTTTGTTTTATTTATTTAAGTTTTACACAATGATTTTATTTTTGAAACAAAAAAAATCATGTTTTAGTGTTTCCATAGTCTAAGAGCCATAGTTTTTTCAGTTTTTTGGCAATTATTTTGGGTAGGGTATGATTTTTGCGGGATGAGATGACGGTTTGATTGGTACTATTTTGGCGTACATGCGACTTTTTTGATCACTTTTATGACCTTTTTTGGGAACTAAGGTGGGCAAAATTTCAATTTCCTAATCGTTTTTTTTTTTTTTTTTTTATGGCGTTCACCGTGCGGGGAAAGTAACATGACCGTTTTATAGATCAGGTCATTACGGACGCGGCGATACCAAACATGTGTAGGAAATTTTATTTTTTTCATTTTTATTCAGTGATAAATGTGTTTTTTTTGATTTTTACTTTTTTTTTTCACTTTTTTTCACTTTTTTTTTGACCCAGACCCACTTGGTTCTTGAAGATCCAGTGGGTCTGATGTCTGTATAGTACAGTACAGTACAATATATATTGTACAGTACTGTATTTTACTTACACTTTGTCTGAACAGATCTCTGCCTTCAGCACAGATCTGTTCAGCACCATGGACAGCAGGATGCCTGAGACGGCGTCCTGTTGCCATGGGAACCTTCCCCGTCTGCTCAGTAGTGGTCAGAACTGCGCAGACGGGGAAGGGTAAGGACGGGGCTCTGGGGGGGCTGTCTGGGAGCTCCCTCCCTCTCCATTCGGGGGGCTGCAAAGGCACAGCAGCCCCCCGATGGGAGAGGGAGGGAGCTACTTCTTACTGTTAACTTTTTACATACAGCGGTCCGTACGGACCGCTGTATGGAAAGGGTTAAACGGCTGACATCGCATCACCGATGTCAGCCGTTTATACCAGGGTGCCAGCAATGTGCTGGCACCCTGGTATACCCACTCTACACCAACGAATTTTCAAGGGGAGGCGGGCAGGGGATCGCGATCCCGCCTGCCGCACCGCCCGCCTCCCGCACCGCCCCCACCGCCCACAACTCCCCCCCCTGCACCACCCGCCGGCAAAAAATCATGCAGGGGTGCAGGGGGGATGTAAAATCTTTATTTGAGGTACACTAAAGTTTCTGATCAGAAACTGCAAAAAGCGCAGCAAACCGCAGGTCTGAATTGACCTGCGGTTTGCGGCGATCGCCGATAGGGGGGGGTCACATGACCCCCCCTGGCATTGTCACAGGATGCCGGCTGAATGATTTCAGCCGGCATCCCGTTTCCATTAACCCCCGCGGCGCCGGAATCTGAATTTAAAGTTAGGACGTACCGGTACGCCCTGAGTCCTTAAGGACTCGGGAAATAGGGCGTACCGATACGCCCTGCGTCCTTAAGGGGTTAAGCTAAACGTCGTTTCGGCGCATTGCCAGATCCGACGTTTAGCATTTTCTGAATGGTTACCATGGCTGCCGGGACGCTAAAGTCCTGGCAGCCATGGTAAAGTGTAGTGGGGAGCGGTATACTTACCGTCCGTGCAGCTCCCGGGGCGCTCCAGAGTGACATCAGGGCGCCCCACGCACATGGATGACGTGATCGCATGGCATGTCATCCATGCGCATGGGGCGCTCTGACGTCATTCTGGAGCGCCCCGGGAGCCGCACGGACGGTAAGTATACTGCTTCCCCGCTCCCCACTACTACTATGGCAACCAGGACTTTAATAGCGTCCTGGCTGCCATAGTAACACTGAACGCATTTTGAAAACGGATCCGTCTTCAAATAATTTGAATTCACTTGCGCTTTTCCGGATCCGGCGTGTAATTCCGGCAAATGGAGTACACGCCGGATCCGGACAACGCAAGTGTGAAAGAGCCCTTAAATGTGATACTTTCCAGTGTGTATGGAGGCTTCCCAAGCAAATCATATCTATATATCCATATTTTTTATTTGACCCGTAATCTTATGTATATTGTTCCAATAAAGAAATGCTATCTG
The DNA here is from genome assembly GCF_014858855.1 of Bufo gargarizans. Taxonomy (NCBI): domain Eukaryota; kingdom Metazoa; phylum Chordata; class Amphibia; order Anura; family Bufonidae; genus Bufo; species Bufo gargarizans. Next base: position 120,456,301 of record NC_058087.1, on the reverse strand, counting down.
CAGCCACTTACCAACAATACTAGTTTTATCAAGTCTCTCCATGTCTTATCTACAGTTGAGAAACGCCTTCCTTCTTCTGGCATCTGGGCCATTATATCTGGAGAACTGAATATAGGCTCCAAGTATAACCATGTAGCCTGGACTTTTAGCCACTCATCCAGAATCTCTTGCAAAAGCAGTAACTTTCCTTCCCAGTCTCTGTAAAGAAAACAGACCTCTTTAAGTGCAAGGTTTGAAATAAGATAGACAATTTTAGGGTTCATGAGCAGAGATGTATTCCGGGTCTATACAACATCATAATTACACAAAGCCAATTTATGGCACCAATAGACCCCCCAATTTCACACAGGGGAACACAGAGTTTTTTTTTTATTTGGATTTTGTATGATCCAGCAAAAAAATGGTGGTACAGTAGGTCCTATTGTACACTGTATTGCTGAGGTATTCTCCTCCAGAACTACTGCTTGGACAATCTAGTGAAACCATCCGGCTAAAATTGCAAATCTTCTCTCTTATTTCAATTCATATTGATATAACAAACATCCATATAGCAATTGTATCGACGGCCCCATGAAAAATAGCCTACGTGCTTCAAATGCTACCCCGTCCTTACTTGTGGCTACCGATAGCAGTGATTCATTCCTATAAATACCCATCTACCAGACTCCACCTCATTAACCCTTCATGGTGTAAACAGTAACAACTTCAACTAGTCACATCACATAAGACTTATCACAGCAGTTTTAGCTACAATTGTAACCTGATTGTGGAATAGATTAAAACAATGGTTAAAAATCCCTAAGTACAGTGTAATATTGTAATATGTTTCATAAATAAACAACTATTAACTTCAATCTACAATCAATTATAGATTGGAAGCTCTTGCGGGCAAGGTCCTCCACCCCTCTGTACCAGTCTGTTAATGGTTTGTTTATTGTATTTTTATATTTGTGTAACCTGTCTGGATGTACAGCACCATCGAATTATAGGGGTTGTTCGAGTTATATCTATATATGTGATGGGGGCTTATAACAGAATTAAAAACATTTATAATTTACTCAATATTTATTCTGCCGTGTTTCACCACGGCTGATGCGGGTCATGTGACCCCTGACGTCATCCACTAAGCTCCGGTGGTGACGTCTCATGAACAGGCTTCTCCCTGATTTAGGGAGTGGCCAGGCTCTGTACACGAAACGTCAGAGCCTTGTGTGCCCGCCCCCTCTCTCTCCTCTGGCTGCTGCGGCTCCTGTGAGGGATCATGCATGCACGATCCTTACCAGTGACGGTAGTGGGGCGGAAAGATTCAATGTTGTGCCTGCTCCCTCCCTGTGATCCACCAGTGTGCCCGTTCCCCTGCCTCTGCGTCTGGCAATCTTTACCATTCTCAGCAAGTTACCATTGCCCTACTCCACCGGACATCAGAAACAAAACCACCCCCAGGGACATCACAAAGTAAATCATTGTCCCTCATAAAGATATAGCTGTGATATAGCTTAGATACATATAGGTGTCATATAGCTTAGATAGATGTAGGTGTCATGTGGCTGCCATATAGCTTAGATAGATATAGGTGTCATACAGCTTAGATAGATATAGGTGTCATATAGCTTAGATAGATATAGGTGTCATATAGCTTAGAGAGATGTAGGTGTCATACAGCTTAGATAGATATAGGTGTCATATAGCTTAGATAGATATAGGTGTCATATAGCTTAGAGAGATGTAGGTGTCATATAGCTTAGAGAGATATAGGTGTCATATAGCTTAGAGAGATATAGGTGTCATATAGCTTAGAGAGATATAGGTGTCATATAGCTTAGAGAGATATAGGTGTCATATAGCTTAGAGAGATATAGGTGTCATATAGCTTAGAGAGATATAGGTGTCATATAGCTTAGAGAGATATAGGTGTCATATAGCTTAGAGAGATATAGGTGTCATATAGCTTAGATAGACAAAGGTGTCATATAGCTTAGAGAGATATAGGTGTCATATAGCTTAGAGAGATATAGGTGTCATATAGCTTAGAGAGATATAGGTGTCATATAGCTTAGATAGACAAAGGTGTCATATAGCTTAGATAGACAAAGGTGTCATATAGCTTAGAGAGATATAAGTAACACATATTTACAAATGCCTATGCAGGCAATAGAAACCTATCTTGGCCCGGGTTAATTTAATACTTCAGTTTTATTAAACACATTGTTAAAAAGTGTCACTATTCATTGTGAGTCACATTTAAAATGACACAGACAAAACACAAAATAACTGCTAAGGTGTTAAAAACACAGTTGTGGCCCACCACAAAAGATACTGTATGTCATCAATAGGAGGCGATATACTGGATCGCACACTCCAAGTATAGGGAGAAAAGCAGAATCAATTCCATATACCCACAAGGGGTGGGTGATATTAGTTATTGCCGGCAAGGCTTATTTGATGATGGCAAATGTCAATAGTGGGAGACTGATGTCATCATACCACTTATGTACTGATAGACTATTTGCCAATTTACTGTTTGCCAGCATATAGGGCTCTTATCATATATGCCCTGGACTAAAAGGGTATATGGTCCTGCTAGTGCCAAGACAATTCCTGTGAACCAAACACAGCCACTATTATTTGTTAGCAGAGTGGCTGACCACGTGTCGGTGTACTGTTGACAACACCAATTGTTTGGCAACAATAAGCGACGAATCGCACAGATTGTTGCACCTTAGATGTATGGGGGGATTTGTGGCAACCACCCTCTATACAACTAGGCATACTCTAAGGTAACTAACACTTGAATGATGGCATTGGCTGTACTGTTAGTGAGTGGAATATACAAGCTGCTGGTGAGTGCCAGACTGTCCAACGGGGACACCATTTAGCCTTCCGGTACAGAGTTTCATTCATTGCTGCCCGTTACCCCTGATGAAGCCAGCGAGACATGGGGGGCAGTCTTAGGTTTTAATTAGCAGACAAGTGGCCCCTACCTGTTAATTACTATTAGTGACCCGGTTTCTGTCTATGACTGGTCACACTTACAGGAGGACAGCAGTCCTGCCAGCCCTGTGTATACCATCTGATTTGTCTAACTGTTTGTAGTTAGACACAGAACACATCAGTCTGACTGCACTGACATGAAATGGCTGGTTTCATCAGCAACCTGTACATTTAGGTTATAACAGTACAGCGATCGCCTTTGGTTAGGGATTAACTGCACCATGATTACGTCCTGGCTGTATTGAGGGTGGATGCCATAAATCCTCCTCAACAAAGGGCAGTAATTTGCTCTATTTGCCGCCTCAGGTGTTGTTAACCACATTTGCTGGTAACAGTATCCCGACACGTGGGAACGCACCTAACCAGCAACAAGCAGTGGCTGGGCTCGTTCAGTGGCAACTTATTGGCACTAGCAGTGAGCTTTGACTGTGCTGGGTTGGACAGTCTGGCACTCACCAGCAGTTTGTATATCCCACTCACTAACAGTACAGCCAATGCCATCATTCAAGTGTTAGTTACCTTAGAGTATGCCTAGTTGTATAGAGGGTGGTTGCCACAAATCCCCCCATACATCTAAGGTGCAACAATCTGTGCGATTCGTCGCTTATTGTTGCCAAACAATTGGTGTTGTCAACAGTACACCGACACGTGGTCAGCCACTCTGCTAACAAATAATAGTGGCTGTGTTTGGTTCACAGGAATTGTCTTGGCACTAGCAGGACCATATACCCTTTTAGTCCAGGGCATATATGATAAGAGCCCTATATGCTGGCAAACAGTAAATTGGCAAATAGTCTATCAGTACATAAGTGGTATGATGACATCAGTCTCCCACTATTGACATTTGCCATCATCAAATAAGCCTTGCCGGCAATAACTAATATCACCCACCCCTTGTGGGTATATGGAATTGATTCTGCTTTTCTCCCTATACTTGGAGTGTGCGATCCAGTATATCGCCTCCTATTGATGACATACAGTATCTTTTGTGGTGGGCCACAACTGTGTTTTTAACACCTTAGCAGTTATTTTGTGTTTTGTCTGTGTCATTTTAAATGCGACTCACAATGAATAGTGACACTTTTTAACAATGTGTTTAATAAAAGTTAAGTATTAAATTAACCCGGGCCAAGATAGGTTTCTATTGCCTGCATAGGCATTTGTAAATACGTGTTTAATTAACCTTGCCCAGGTTGGTCCTGTATTTATGGGATAGATATAAGTAAGTGTCATATTGCTTAGATAGATATAGGTGTCATATAGCCTAGATAGATATAGGTGTCATAGCTTAGATAGATATAGGTGTCATAGCTTAGGTAGATGTCATATAGCTGCCATATAGCTTAGATACACATAGCTGCCATATAGCTTATATAGATATATGTGTCATATAGCTTAGATAGATGTAGGTGTCATGTGGCTGCCATATAGCTTAGATAGATGAAGGTGTCATATAGCTTAGATAGATATACAGTACAGACCAAAAGTTTGGACACACTTTCTCATTCAAAGAGTTTTCTTTATTTTCATGACTATGAAAATTGTAGATTCACACTGAAGGCATCAAAACTATGAATTAACACATGTGGAATTATATATATAACAAAAAAGTGTGAAACAACTGAAAATATGTCATATTCTAGGTTCTTCAAAGTAGCCACCTTTTGCTTTGATTACTGCTTTGCACACTCTTGGCATTCTCTTGATGAGCTTCAAGAGGTAGTCACCTGAAATGGTTTTCACTTCACAGGTGTGCCCTGTCAGGTTTAATAAGTGAGATTTCTTGCCTTATAAATGGGGTTGGGACCACCAGTTGCGTTGTGGAGAAGTCACGTGGATACACAGCTGATAGTCCTACCGAACAGACTGTTAGAATTTGTATTATGGCAAGAAAAAAGCAGCTAAGTAAAGAAAAACGAGTGGCCATCATTACTTTAAGAAATGAAAGTCAGACAGTCCGAAAAATTGAGAAAAGTTTGAAAGTGTCCCCAAGTGCAGTCACAGAAACCATCAAGCGCTACAAAGAAACTGGCTCACATGCGGACCGCCCCAGGAAAGGAAGACCAAGAGTCACCTCTGCTGTGGAGGATAAGTTCATCCGAGTCACCAGCCTCAGAAATCGCAGGTTAACAGCAGCTCAGATTACAGACCAGGTCAATGCCACACAGAGTTCTAGCAGCAGACACATCTCTAGAACAACTGTTAAGAGGAGACTGTGTGAATCAGGCCTTCATGGTAGAATATCTGCTAGGAAACCACTGCTAAGGACAGGCAACAAGCAGAAGAGACTTGTTTGGGCTAAAGGACACAAGGAATTGACATTAGACCAGTGGAAATCTGTGCATTGGTCTGATGAGTCCAAATTTGAGATCTTTGGTTCCAACCACCGTGTCTTTGTGCGACGCAGAAAAGGTGAACGGATGGACTCTACATGCCTGGTTCCCACCGTGAAGCATGGAGGAGGAGGTGTGATGGTGTGGGGGTGCTTTGCTGGTGACACTGTTGGGGATTTATTCAAAAATGAAGGCATACTGAACCATCATGGCTACCACAGCATCTTGCAGCGGCATGCTATTCCATGCGGTTTGCGTTTAGTTGGACCATCATCTATTTTTCAACAGGACAATGACCCCAAACACACCTCCAGGCTGTGTAAGGGCTATTTGACCATGAAGGAGAGTGATGGGGTGCTGCGCCAGATGACCTGGCCTCCACAGTCACCGGACCTGAACCCAATCGAGATGGTTTGGGGTGAGCTGGACCGCAGAGTGAAGGCAAAAGGGCCAACAAGTGCTAAGCATCTATGGGAACTCCTTCAAAAATGTTGGAAGACCATTTCAGGTGACTACCTGCTCATCAAGAGAATGCCAAGAGTGTGCAAAGCAGTAATCAAAGCAAAAAAGGTGGCTACTTTGAAGAACCTAGAATATGACATATTTTCAGTTGTTTCACACTTTTTTGTTATGTATATAATTCCACATGTGTTAATTCATAGTTTTGATGCCTTCAGTGTGAATCTACAATTTTCATAGGTCATGAAAATAAAGAAAACTCTTTGAATGAGAAGGTGTCCAAACTTTTGGACTGTACTGTAGGTGTCATATAGCTTTAGACAGATGTAGGTGTCATATAGCTGTCATATAGCTTAGATACATATAGCTGTCATATAGCTTATATATAGCTTATAGATACATATAGCTATATGACAGCTATATGTATCTAAGCTATATGACAGCTATATGTATCTAAGCTTAGATACATATAGCTGTCATATAGCTTAGATACATATAGTTGTCATATAGCAATGTGACAGGAAGATCTTCTGCCTGTGTTAGCTAGGGGATGATCATGTGATCATGCAAAGTTAGTATGTGCAGAGCAGGGGGAGGGAAGGTCAGATTATTCACACCCACAAATATTCATGAGGGAGAGCTCCGGCATTGTTGTTACACGCCCCCACAGCTTTGCTGCAGCATGCAAACAAAGCATGCATAACAGAACTATAACTCGGATAACCCCTTTAATGGAGCTTTCAAATAAATAATAGTAATAATAATAAAAGTTATGTCGTATGGACTGTGCTATGTACTAGTATTTAATAAAAAGCATTAAATACTATAACAGTATTTCTAAATCCATGTTAATTGGGTTGTCACACAAAAAAACTACACCAGTGTGAATCCATTTCTTTCATTTGTATCAATTAGATTAAATCAAACTAAAAACCACAGCAGTGTGAACAGTAATGTAAACTAATACCATATAGAAAATACCCATTACATAAAAAGAAAATAAATAATGAAACATTAATTCCCTCCTCAAATTGGTCTGCAAGAGTCAGTTCACTGGGAAGAAGCACTTTCCTAAGGAAACTGGTGAGCTGCTGTTTGTAGGAGAGAATATCTCCAAATACAGTGCTGCATTATTACAGTAGTAATAGAAAGATGTGATTTAAAGGCCATGGGAAAATAATATTAACATATTTTAGGGGCTGCCTTGAGTTAAAAAAATATGTGCACTAAGTCTCAGACTGCAATCTTCAATCCTTCATTTTCAGCATTTTGAGACCCCCTGATATACACTTTGCAACCACTCCTGGTTTCAGACTTTTCTCATGCGGATGGGTCTCTCGCATACATACTGGGTGTGAGGGTTGTGTGTAATAGGATGCATATCCCCTATACAAACTGCCTTGTGTGTGTTTTCTTCACAATCTACATCATGTGCGAGCTGCCCTCCTCACATGCTTTCCCCCTCTCCACACTCAGATCTGTTATGGACAACTTTCCCCCCTTCCTTGCTGCTATCTAAAATTGAGAGAAAGGAGAAAAAGAACAGAGAGCCATGAGAAACAGGAGCAGTGCTCTGATGGATTTATGTCAGATTGTGCAGCTCTGAAGCTTGGTAAAGGACCTCCACACACTATAAAGGTAAAAAAGTTAAAAAGTTTTAATTAAGACTTTTAGAAAGTTGCTTAGACACAGTCTGGCGGCAGTTTTAACCAGGCACAGTTTGAAGAAAGCAGGACAGATATGCCTTTCGTGGAGCTTTTATCATCAGGAGTAGCGTGAATAGAAAATTGCATTCTGCCAAGCACTGATCCTGCCCCGGTAATGTGGCTTCAGTAAGCTGCTTGACAGCCCCTCCCCTCTGATCTGAGCGACAGCAGCAACAACAACCAGGAGACTGCAATGGCTGTCAGTCAACGCATAGGAGAGGGGTTGGAAAGCAGTTCAATGCAGAGAGCACACGTGGCAGTAGCAGATATTGTCAATCTTCTCGCCTGATATATTATTTCCTACTGTTGTTCCGCTTTTTATTTTTATTATGGATTTATTTGAGGGAATAAAATGTCTTCTAGCAGTTGTGATCAGTGTAATTATTGTGTAAAGCAGCAATGCTCCATTCCCTATGATCTGAAGATGTGACTGTCACATCCTCATCACTTATCAGCAGTAGCTTTTACAAATATGTTAAATATGTATACATCTTTTTTCCAATGAAAATCCTACATGGAATAAATGGCATCAAACTAGCCACAACACTATTCTTTACCTTATTTCGTTTTCAAAAGCCTTAATAAATGGAGATCCTCTCATGGTTTGAGTTTTGACAATGTGGTCATCTAGCAGCATCTGTATATCATCCACAGATGATAAAATATAGGTCCCAGTTTCACGATAGGGAAGTAAAGTGAACTCCATTTGATCCCATTCAGAAATCATTTTCTCCATTGCTTTTTCAAGTGAGTATTCCTTGCTTGCTGATTCACTAATGCCTTCAAATTTGTCCAAATATGGCTGAAGTTTCATGTCCAAAAACTTATTAACACTGGTGTCCTCTTGGGGTTTAATTGGATAGCCGACTATAGCAGACATTGCCTCCCAGTGTCTGTCGCGCAATCCTGGATTACAAACAACCTGAATAAGGGGTATGATTTCTTTGAATTCTTCTACTTTGTGTTTGATTTTCAGTGTTAGAGAATGAGCATTTGGAGAGTCAGTAAATGTTCTTTCAAGTTTGTACAGCATTCTCCAGTAATTTCCAACATCTTGCTCTACAAGATCAGGATTTACTGTAGTATAAGGACCTTCCATCCAATTTTTATACTTTGTGTTAAACTCTACTATAATTTCATAGAGTCTAAGATATGGATTAAGAGAATCTTGAATCTTTTTCCTTTGCGGATACTGTGAAGCTATCCAGCCGAATGCTTCCTCCTCCAAGTTAAGCTGATCAACCTAAAACAATTAAAGACAAAATATACCTGATGTATGAAACTTCATAGAATTAGCTTTAATATTTTGGTACTTTTACCAGCTTACAGGTCTCTAATAACGTTTTCTCTCTCTGAACCTGCTGTATGACCACTGACAATGCATGAAGGATCACATCAGTTGTAGGGGCCAAAAACCCTACCGTTGACTCCATCAATGGCCCACAAATCACATTCAGAAAAGGCCAGGTCAAGAGGTAGGCAAGCACACAAAATATTTATGACTAATGTTTTCTCTATACAATTTTTTCATCTAAAACAGCTTTGGAGAAGAAGAAATTAAAAATTCAAGTGAATGGGACCTGAGCTACAGTATGCCAGCACGGCTACTACATAGTGAATGGAGCCTTCTGCTTCCATCTCCATCTACTGTTATACTGTATTTATGACACTAGCTGCTGCTGCAAACCGCTGATCAGCAGGTGTGCCAAGCGTTAAGACACCACCAGAGAATGGGTCTTCAATAACTAAAAGGTGGACAACCCGTTTAAGCCCTCAGATAATCAAAAAACACATTTTCAGTAAAATATGTCCAAACCTTTGACTAGTACGTTAGACTTTCTCCAAGTTAATATCTTATTAAAATGTTACTTGTTGACAAATTCAAAAAGTTCAACGTACACTAAATATCTGTCAGACTATAAATATAAAAGATGCAGAGCTGCAGAAAAGATAGCTAACTATAATACATCATATTACAATATATTCAACTGTAGGAACATTTACTTTGTTATAAATACTGAAAAATGTAATTTCAAAGAGGGATCATTTGCATCAACTACACCTTAAAGTTTAAAGGTTGTGTCACTTCAGCAGATGTCATTTGTTATGTAGAGGAAGTTAATTGTTATTGTCCATATTGCCTCCTTTGCTGTCTTAATTCATTTTTTTCAGTGCATTAGACACTGCTTTTTTCCATGGTTACGACCACCCTGCAGTCCAGCAGTAGTAGCCATGCTTGCACACTGTAGGATAAAGATAAGGCCTATGCACATTTCGGTGTTCTTGGCCACCAGAGAGAACAGCTCCTTCTCCTATGGTGTGCAAGCAAGATTGCAGGGCGGTTGTAACCCCCTGTAAATGAGAAGTGCATAATGTAATGGAAAAATGAATCCAGCCAACAAAGGAGGCAATATGGACAACCACAATACATTAGTAAGTGCCTTCTATTAACTTTGTCTACAGGATAAATGCCATTTGCTGAAGTGAGACAGACCCTTTAAAAAAGTTCTCTGGGAATGAATTAAAATGGCAGCCAGCAATCTGTCCTGTAATGTGAGCAAAGCTTCCTAGGCGGTAAGGGGGCAGGGCCTCACTACACACTACGCTCTGGCATTCACATATACTACATATTGGTGTGCTCTCCTATCAGGCCGCTCAGCCATGATGACATATCATAGGCAGGATCACAGCATTACCATATATTGAAGAGCAGTGTAGTGTGTACCTTTTCAATGGCTTGTTCCAACTTAGAATTTAGTGCTTGTGCTTTTTTGAGGTATCTGTTCACCTCCTGGATATCTCCATATGCTTTAAATTCTTCTACTTGCTTGCTGTAGTTTTCTAATTCTTCAATAAACCTTTCACAGCGCAACTGTACAGAAATGATATTTCTAGTTAACAAAAAGTTTAACACAAGCAGCATACATAGGTTGTACACAAAAGGGTCCTATTGTGATAACATCATTTCAAATAAAACAGCACAGAATACCACAGAAGAAACATATGCATTTACATTACTGCATAAGTGACTTCTCTTGGTAATGTGTACTATCAACAATACACAAGTATCTTGCCAACCTTCAGTCCTTCTTGATATTGTTCAGTCTTTTCCCTTATTATCTTTCTGTGCTCCTCAAAAACATCTCCCATTCGGCCATGCCACTGAAAGGTACTATTATTCAAACGAATGTCAGCAGGGGACAAAGTAACATAATCCACAAGGAATATGAGACGGTTTTTGGCTTCTACAAGTTTTGACTCCATGTCCGTCATATCCTGCGCTTCCACCTTCTGAATGTATTCCTGGAAGTAAAACACACAATATAACCATTAATTTTCTGAAATCATAATCTCTGGGGCGAAACATGCTTGGAATCTCATGGAAATTGCTTTATTGCTGCAAATCCACAGTAAATACGCAGCAAAATCCGACAGTTTTAGGCTACTTTCACATCTGCATTTTTAATTCAGGTTTTGAAATCCAGCAGAGGATCATTATCAATGGGAACACAACTGATCAGGATGCATCAGTTCATAAAGCAAAATCAATGGAAGGCTACTTTCACATCTGCGTTTTCTTTCCCGGTTTAGCCATCCGGCAGAGGATCTCAAAACCAGAGGAAAACAAATCCGTTTGAATAATACAACCGGCTGCATCCATTCAGAACGGATCCAGTTGTATTATATTGAAAATGAACATGGTGTGTCTGAAAAAAATGGACCATTGACTTGCATGGTTTTTGATGCCGGATCCAACAAAGCAGAGTGCACCAGAATGCATTCCATTCCAGTTTGTTCAATTTTGTCCCCATTGACCATGACAATGAATGTGGACCAAACTCAAGTATTTTCCTCCGGTTTTGGGATGCTTTGCCAGATCTCAAAACCGGAAAGAAAAACGCAGATGTGAAAGTTGTCAGTAGTGCCTGATCAGTTTTTTTTTTGTAAAATCCACTGTGAAAATATGAAAAAGAATATTAACATGCTTTGGGTTTTAAAATTGTAAAATGTCATCCTCATGCCTTTACTGCAATCCACTGCACAAATCGGAGGTCATCCTGTTTTGCGTGGACTTATCCTAATGCAGTATTTCTGTATGAATCAGCAGATTTTTATAGATTTTAAGTATGTATGTATGTAGTCATTATTAAACCTGCTTGTATATAACAAAAATATTAGGCCATATACATAAAACTAGTGCAGGTTCCATCTTTCCATTGCAGATTAGAAATGACATCTTCTCTGTCTGGTAATGACATAATGGCTAATAGGATGCTACAGTTTACTAAAAGGACCATATATTAGTATTGCTGCTCATTGTTTACTGGTATCTTCCAGGCAAGGTTTAACTTGTCAAGAGTTGATACACAAACTCCATATGACTGAATTGGCAGGGAAAATGTGACCTAAAGGGTATCTACAGTATCAGCAGATTTGTACCTATGAAACTGGCTGACCTGTTACATGTGCGCTTGGCAGCTGAAGGCATCTGTGTTGGTCCCATGTTCATATGTGCCCGCATTGCTGAGAAAAATGAAATTGTAATATGTGCAAATGAAATTCTAGGAGCAACGGGCGCAATGCTGTTGATTGACAGGGTCAGGTGTGATGACATTTTCATTGCCTGGCCCTGTCAATAAAAGTGGAGAGGGGACTAAAGTTGCAGAGAGAGCAGAGCCTCTAGGTGTAACAGCAACACCCCCATCGCCTCTAGAGGCTCATTTGCATATATTCAAATAAAAATTTTCTCAGCAATTCAGGTTCATATGAACATGGGATCAACACAGATAGATGCCGTCAGCTGCCAAGTGCACATGCAACAGGTCAGCCAGTCTCATAGGTACAAATCTGCTGACAGGTGCCCTTTAAGTCACATTTTCCCTGCCAATTCAGAGGTCTCATAAGGTCTTCTTGTAGGCTGCTCACTCAGGTCCTTTGCAACAGTTGTTTGGCCTGCTTTGGAAATTGTATTTTTCCTGTGCCGCGTGCAGTGCTGCTCAGGACCTGACTGCGATAGCAGGCTGGGGGACCGCATGTAAGAGGGCCCTTGGCGGGTTCGATTTTTCATAAACTTTGGTCACTGCATGAGCATCACAGCTCTGTGCAAAAGCTGGATTTTCAGCTTTTGATTAGGGTGTGTTTGTAAAGATAGAAATTTGTTAGTAAACCTGAAGTTCGCGTCTTATATTTCATTAATAATACTTTATTTTTATTTTGTTGCAGTAACCAGAGTGTCTTTAGTCACCGTCATCAGTGTTGTGACATTAGTCAACAGCAGAGCTGTACAATGTCCTCTAGGACCCAGAAGTTATGCTATGGTGCGAGGTACCCGGATATAACATGATCGCCAAGCCCAAAAGAGGCAGTGCCTCTATTCACTACATAGCACTCATTGAGACTGAGTGCTGTTATTTGGGCGTTTTTTTTTTTTTTTGTTTGTTTTTTATCTGAAAACCCCTGTAAACCCTCTCTCAAGTAGTGATGCCATAAAAGTTAGCTGAAGACTGAGAACCTGTGCCGAGACCAAAACAGAAGAATCAGCTGCTATACTTCTCAGCTACTGATGACCAAGGGTCACATATTACTATGATGGCACATCTTGTGGTCACTTTTACAGTATCTCTGTAATTAAAAGACTTATTTCAAAATTCTGCCTTTGTTCCTAATTTCATTGCATAATTGTTTACATAAAAATAATGTAATAATTAAAGCACTATAATGCACCCATTCCACAAACACACCCTATATTCCTAAGGTACACATACCTTTAATTCCATGAGTTCTTGCGTATTTGGTGGAGTGCTAAGAGCCTTTTCTGCAATTTTTTCAAATTCATCACACAACCTGTAAAATAGGTTGAAAAAAGTCCCATAAAGCTATGCAAATGTCCTCCATTATAATATATTGATTCATGTATATATAAATATATATATTGATTTGCACAATTTGATATTGTACTATCACCAATATTATTTATGTAAACTTAAATTATCTGGTGATATCTTCGAATCCTTCCTGTACCATTCTATGTCACTCGGGTCACCCTGGCACTTTCCGTGGCAACAAGTAATGCTGAGGCGTATCTCATGTGATGTTATACGGCAACACCTTATGATGACGCACCAGGACCAGAGCAATGCTGAGAGACCCTAGAGGGTAAGATATTTCCAGGATGATTCCTCAGAATAGGAAAGTCCTATCCTGCATGCTTTTTGGGATGAGTCTGTGCACTGGATTTTTCCTACACCACAATGTTTGAACATGGCCCTAAATGAGTTGCCCCTATCCATAGGATTAGTACTTGAACAGTGGGACCCAACCATGGGGAGACCCAAGGATCCCAAGAACAGGTGTTCTGAGGTCCACAAATGAATGGAGCCACAGTTGAACATATGCGCTCCATTCTCTATGAAACCGCTGCACCCGCTGTTACTATCTCTATCACTCTCAGAGAAAATGCACATAACAGCTGCTTGCATGTTCAACCACCTCTCCATTCATTTAGGGTACGTGGGATCCCATTTGGCGGGTTCCTGAATTGTGGATATGAGATTTGTATCTTGGGATAACAGCTTTAACTGTAAAGTGCAAGTTCAAGCAAACTTATTAAAATTGACCTAATAAGGTAATTATATACTGTAGCAGAGCCAATAATTATTTTACTCTTCACTCAAATTCAAGTTTCCAAGGGTCTCCGTGTATTACAAGCCCTTGACACCAAAGGCAATAAAAATACTCCTGCACATTACTGGGCTATACAGGAGAGGTTGTTCTGGAGCTCCTGGCTGACTTCCTCATCTGCCCTCCCTGCATGCTCTCTATATGTAGAGCGTTTTTTGTTCCATTTTAACTTCCCCGGTTTCTGGCCAATCACAGAAGGAAGCAAAAAAATAATTATATATATATATATATGTAAATATACACACACATATCCTATGGAAATACTGCAAGACACAAATTTCTCTAGGAAGACGATGACGATGGATGAACGCGCTCTGCATAACTCACCGTTACAATGAAGATATAGAAAACTGCTCTGAGAACTAAAACAGTTTTGCAGTTGCTCAATAATGTTTGCCATGACAACAACTACACTATATTGCAGAAAACAACTTACCTTCTGTTGCTCTCCTGATGATCTTTAAACATTTTTCCTATCAGTTTTCCGCAAATAGACTCTGTTCGCTTGGCAATTGCTCTGATTAATTCTTCACAGTGGAGTTCAAACATTCCTAAACATATGATCTGAGAAAATTTTAAAGCATGATTTACAAGTTATACAAATATTTAATAATCTCAGTAATGGGGCCATTCTCAGGTCTGCTATTGGGCCCAATTTTCAAGCTTTGTATTACATGAACATATTTTCTTTCCATGTCCGTTCCGTTTTTTTTTTTGCAGACTGTATGTGGAACCATTTATTTCAATGGGTCTGCAAAAAAAAATATGAAGTTACTCCGTGTGCATTCAGTTTCCGTATGTCCGTTCCACAAAAGGATAGAACGTGTCCTATTATTGTCTTCATTACGGACAAAGATAGGACTGTTCTATTAGGAGCAAGCTGTTCCGTTCCACAAAATAATGAATGCACACAGACGTCATCCATATTGTTTTGCAGATCTGTGTTTGGGGACCGCAAAATTCATACGGTCATGTGCATGAGCCCTAAAGGCTAGTTTCACACTGGGGAGTCTGTGTAAGCTCACATACTGACCTCCCTAGCACTGACGGGGTTGTATAGCATTATATTGATTTATGATACTATGTAACCCTTAGGCCCCTTTCACACGGGCGAGTTTTCCGTGCGGGTGCGATGCGTGCGGTGAACGCACTGCACCCGCACTGAATCCTGACCCATTCATTTCTATGAGACTGTGCACACGAGCGGTAATTTTCACGCATCACTTGTGCGTTGCGTGAAAATCACAGCATGCTCCTCTTTGTGCGTTTTTCACGTAACGCAGGCCCTATAGAAATGAATGGGGTTGCGTGAAAATCGCATGCATCCGCAAGCAAGTGCGGATGCGGTGCGATTTTCACGCATGGGTTCTAGGTGACAGTCTATTCACTGTATTATTTTCCCTTATAACATGGTTATAAGGGAAAATAATAGCATTCTGAATACAGAATGCTTAGTATAATAGTGCTGGAAGGGTTAAAAATAATAAAAAAGTTAACTCACCTTCTCCTCTTGTTCGCGTAGATGCCGGTCTGTTCTTTAGCTGTGGGCTAAAGGACCTGTGGTGATGTCAGATCACATGCTCCATCACCATGGTGATGGACCATGTGATTGGAGCATGTGATCTGACATCACCTCAGGTCATTCAGCCCACAGCTAAAGAACAGACCGGCATGTACGCGAACAATAGGAGAAGGTGAGTTAACTTTTTTATTATTTTTAACCCTTCCAGCACTATTATACTAAGCATTCTGTATTCAGAATGCTATTATTTTCCCTTATAACCATGTTATAAGGGAAAATAATACAATCTTCAGAACATCAATCCCAAGCCCGAACTTCTGTGAAGAAGTTCGGGTCTGGGTACCAAACATGCGCGATTTTTCTCACGCGAGTGCAAAACGCATGACAATGTTTTGCACTCGCGCGGAAAAATCGCGCATTTTCCCGCAACGCACCCGCCTCTTATCCGGGCAAAAAACATGACGCCCGTGTGAAAGAGGCCTTAGAGTCCTGGAATCAATGGTATAAAGCCTCATTCACATGTCTGTGTCCATGCTTAAATCTGTGAAAAGGTGGTCAATTATACCACCATGAAGATGTCTGTGATGGATCCATGTGGAGTCAGTTTGTCGCTGTCCATGTGTCATCCGTGTTTCAATGACACTGCACAGCAAAAAATTTATTTTCAAAGCATCTCTTCCTAATGATCTGTGAAACACGGATGAAACACGGCATCCATGTTGCACCTGTAGTTTTCACGGACCCACAGTCTATAATGGGCAAGATGGATCCGTGAACACGGACAAAATAGAGCAAGCATCTGTGCTAAAAACGCGGACCCACGGACCGTGGTAAAAAAAAACATAGTGATGGATCATGTGATGAGCGCAGTGACGTCACCACAGGTCCTTTTCCTTCTGGCCATCAAAGAAGAAGACAGAAGAGAAGCTGAGCTGCACGAACAAAGGGGATGAGATGAGTTAAATTATTATTATTTTTATCCATCCCTATTGTACTATGCATTCTGTATTAAGAATGCTATTATTTTCCCTTATAACCATGTTATAAGGCAAAAAAATAAAATCTACACAACACCTAACCCAAACCCGAACTTCTGTGAAGAAGGCAGAGTTCGTGTTTGGGTACCAAACATGCCAATTTTTCTCACGCGCGTGCAAAACGCAGTAAAACGATTTGCACTCGCACAGAAAAAAATCAATAAAAAAAGAAAATCAAGCATTTTCCTGCAACGCACCTGCATCTTATCCGGCCCTCACACACGACACCCGTGTGAAAGAGGCCTAAGGGTTACATAGCATCTAAAACAATATAATGTTGCATAGCATTAATAAATCTACACAACACCGAACCCAAACCTGAACGTCTGTGAAGAAGTTCAGGTCTGGGTACCACAGTCGGTTTTTTATCACGCGCATGCAAAACACATTGCACCCGCGCAATAAAAACTGAACATCGGAACGCAATCGCAGTCAAAACTGACTGCAATTGCGTACCTAATCGCGCGGGTTTGCCGCAATACACCGGGACGCATCCGGACCTAATCCGGACACGCCTGTGTGAACCCAGCCTAAGGCCTAGTTCACACGAACGTATGGCTTTTATAGTTTTTTGCGGTCCGTTTTTCACGGATCCGTTGTTCCGTTTTTGAGTTCCGTTGTGTTTCCGTTTCCGTTCCGTTGTTCCGTTCCGTTTTTCCGTATGCCATGTACAGTTTACAGTAATTACATAGGAAAAATTGGGCTGGCCATAACATTTTCAATAGATGGTTCAGAAAAAACGGAACGGAAACGGAAGACATACGGATGCATTTCCGTATGTGTTCCGTTTTTTTTGCGGATCCATTGACTTGAATGGAGCCACGACCCGTGATTTACGGCCAAATATAGGACAAGCTCTATCTTTCAACGGAACGGAAAAACGGAAAAACGGAAACGGAAGGCATACGGAACACATTCCGTTTTTTTTGCGGAACCATTGAAATGAATGGTTCCGTATACGGACCGTATACGGAACACAAAAAAACGGCCCGTACACCCGCAAAAAAAACGTTCGTGTGAACTAGGCCTAAGGCTCATTTCACATACATTTGGCATGAACACCAAGAAGGTTTCCTGGTGTAGATGGTGTCCATAGGGCTCCATTAGGAGAAGACCGCCTTCAATACCGCACAACCATAAACAGTGAAGACCAGTTACACATTGCGGTCTTTATTAGCTAAATACAGTAAAAGGCAGCTGCAGCCTAATTGGCTGTGAAGTTCTTGACTGCAGACGGCAGTGACCCAAGTGGCTCACGACCACGCCGCATGGTCATACCCCTACTTAGACAGGTAAAAAAATAAATAAAATAAAGTGTCCTCCAGGCATTTGTATGGCTGGTATATGTTAATATACCACTGAAAAGAGAGAGAATGCAGACGAACATAGTAGAGTTTAGTTAAAAAAAATATATCTTTTATATATATGTATATATACAGTACAAACCAAAAGTTTGGATACACCTTGTCGTTCAAAGAGTTTTCTTTATTTTCATGACTATGAAAATTGTAGATTCACACTGAAGGCATCAAAACTATGAATGAACTAACACATGTGGAATTATATACATAACAAAAAAGTGTGAAACAACTGAAAATATGTCATATTCTAGGTTCTTCAAAGTAGCCACCTTTTGCATTGATTACTGCATTGCACACTCTTGGCACTCTCTTGATGAACTTCAAGAGGTAGTCACCTGAAATGGTCTTCCAACAGTCTTGAAGGAGTTCCCAGAGATGCTTAGCACTTGTTGGCCCTTTTGCCTTCACTCTGCGGTCCAGCTCACCCCAAACCATCTCGATTGGGTTCAGGTCCGGTGACTGTGGAGGCCAGGTCATCTGGCGCAGCACCCCATCACTCTCCTTCATGGTCAAATAGCCCTTACACAGCCTGGAGGTGTGTTTGGGGTCATTGTCCTGTTGAAAAATAAATGATGGTCCAACTAAACGCAAACTGGATGGAATAGCATGCCGCTGCAAGATGCTGTGGTAGCCATGCTGGTTCAGTATGCCTTCAAATTTGAATAAATCCCCAACAGTGTCACCAGCAAAGCACCCCCACACCATCACACCTCCTCCTCCATGCTTCACGGTGGGAACCAGGCATGTAGAGTCCATCCGTTCACCTTTTCTGCGTTGCACAAAGACATGGTGGTTGGAACCAAAGATCTCAAATTTGGACTCATCAGACCAAAGCACAGATTTCCACTGGTCTAATGTCCATTCCTTGTGTTCTTTAGCCCAAACAAGTCTCTTCTGCTTGTTGCCTGTCCTTAGCAGTGGTTTTCCTAGCAGATATTCTACCATGAAGGCCTGATTCACACAGTCTCCTCTTAACAGTTGTGGGGTGGATCTGTGGAGGACGCTGTTATGGGGGGGGATCTGTGGAGGACGCTGTTATGGGGGGGATCTGTGGAGGACGCTGTTATGGGGGGGATCTGTGGAGGACGCTGTTATGGGGGGGATCTGTGGAGGACGCTGTTATGGGGGGGATCTGTGGAGGACGCTGTTATAGGCAGGGGATGTGTGCTATGACACATAGGGCCATGAGGGGGGCCAGCATAAGACACACATATAGCATCTTATGCTGGTCCCCCTCATGGTCCTATGTGTCCTAAACTGCGCACATAACTGGTTTTGTGTGTAAAGTATTTTACTAGTGTGTAAAACAATCTCTCTCCTATTGATAACAGGTCCGGCCTCTGTACTCACTGTCACTATAAATGCACTGCAGCGAGCGGCAGCGAGGTGGCCAACCGGTGCATGACTGACATCACTTAGTAACGCTCCTCCCACTTCAGCCCGGGCCGCTCGCTGCATATATTTTTGCGATATATCGTGCAGCCCTACTGTGAAGTGAAAACCATTTCAGGTGACTACCTCTTGAAGCTCATCAAGAGAATGCCAAGAGTGTGCAAAGCAGTAATCAAAGCAAAAGGTGGCTACTTTGAAGAACCTAGAATATGACATATTTTCAGTTGTTTCACACTTTTTTGTTATGTATATAATTCCACATGTGTTAATTCATAGTTTTGATGCCTTCAGTGTGAATCTACAATTTTCATAGTCATGAAAATAAAAAAAAACTCTTTGAATGAGAAGGTGCGTCCAAACGTTTGGTCTGTACTGTATATATATTAATACACACACACTCACTTTAACCCTTAGGATACCGAAGGTTTTTTAGTTTTTTCTTTCCTATCATCCTGGAGCCATAACTTTTTAATTTTTCCATTCACATAGCTGTGTGGGGGGCTTATTTTTTGTGTAACAAGTTGTACTTTCTAACCATTTAATATGGCATACAATGTAGAGGGAGGCATGAAAAAAAATTCCAAATGCGGTGGAATTGGGGAAAAAAAGCAATTCCTCCACCATTTTACAGGTTTTGTCCCTACGGCGTTACCTTTGTGGCAAAACTGACCCGTGCCCTTCATTCTGTGGGTCAGTACTTTTACAATAATACCACAGATTTATACGTTTTTTTTTATGTCGAAATATTGTAAAAATAAATGAACATTTTGAAAAAAAAAATATGGTTTTTACATCGCCATCTTCTGACCCCTATAACTTTTTTATAGTTATATCTACTAAGCTGTGTGGGGGGTGATTTTTTGCGGGACGATCTGTTGTTTTTATTGATACCATTTTGGAGTGTGTGTGACTTTTTGTCTATTGTCTATTACACTTTTTTGGGGTAAGAGAAGAAATTAAAAATATCTGCTATTTTGACCCTTTTTTCGTTACGCCATCTGCCGTATTTGCAAAAATATTTTTATATTTTAATAGTATGGGCGTTTTTGGACACGGTGATCCCCTGATGTTTATATTTTTATTTATGTATTTTTTTTTTATTCTACGGAAAGGGGGGTAAAATTATAAATTTTAATATTTTTAACTTTTTATTTTACTCTTTTTATGGTTTTGTAGCTCGTGTTTGAGGCTAAAAGACTCTATATTTTTTTATTTTGTATCATTATGTTTCTTATATATCCATATTGGTACTAGAATAGCTTATTTCTTATGTTGGCCTGCCACCTGCTGGTCAAAATAAGAATTGCAGCTTTAATACTCCGAGGCCCAGCGTATTGAATTCAATTACCAGCCCAGAGGTTTTAATGACTGCAATCTGCATTATTGCTGATCACGGTCATTAGCCGCGGGTCTCTGCTGTTTGAAACAGTGGAGACCCGCCGGCCATGGCACCCACTGCACATGCGAGAAGGCACCATGTTCACCCATCGCTCTAGTAGCGAAAAGGTTAGATGTTTATATGCATTTTTAACCCCTTCTCTATATCTGCTGTACGTGTACAGTGGATGTCAGGTCTTCAAAGGTGCCACCTGCTCAGGAGCAGAATGAGTGCCATAGCCACTTACTGCCTGCTGTTTCATACAGCAGGCACCCGCAGCTAATGTCCACAACTGTCGGTAATGCCTATTGCGGATATTTAACCCCTCAGACGCCGTGGTCAAATATGACCACAGCGTCAGAGAAGGCGAAAAACCGGAAGCAGGAGCGTTTTCCCCCGGCAAAGACTGGGGAAAGTGCCCTTTTCTAATAATGATCCAGAGCCTGTACTAGGCTTCCAGGCTCAAAATATTTAAATCAACCCCTTTCCCCCAATCAAATAAACAATTTTTAAAAATAACATCATGGGCATTGCAAAAAAAAAGTTATCCCATTTGGTAAATGGCGTAACGGGAAAAAGAAAATGGCTGATTTGCCCTTTTTTTTTATCACTTTATCTCCCAACTTTTTTATAAAAAGTGATCAAAAAGTCATCCACACCCCAAAATGGTAATATCAAAAACTACAGATCGTCCAGCAAAAAATGAGCCCCCCACACATCTTCATAAACATAACTATAAAAAGTTATGGTGTCAGAACACAGCGATGAAAAGAAAAAATATATATATTTAAAAAAATATATAATTTGTATTTAAATGCTAAGACTATACGTATGTGGTATCGTTGGATTTGTAATGACCTGGAGAATGATATAGAAAAACTATTGAAAGCTATTGAAAAGTTCATGACGTACATGTTACACTGATGCCATTATAATCTACTGGTGACAGATATCTGTCGCAGCCAGTGTCGGACTGGCATGCCTTGGGCCCACCAGTACAATTCATTCTGGGGGCCCATTGTAACACTACATTCAAATATTATCTACTCATGCAGTAGCAGACAGCAGCAAGATGGATGACCGATTATCAGGGCCCCTGCAGCGACTTCTAGAACGTAGGTTCCTGATGAAAGATGATACTGGCTGTCCTGCCTTTGTACCTAGAAGTCATTGCAGCCACCCTATGCATCTATAATAATAAACTGGGTAATTTGTTACGCAATCTACCCAACATAGGCTTCTTGAGGTGCCGTATTCTGCCTCTCTATATGTACTGCAGTGCAATCAGTGTACCATGCCATGTGCCACTTGTGCAGGTGGTGGGGGACTAGGGGACCACCAGGGGATTCACCTGTTCCCCTTAGGGCCAGCCCAAGCCTGGTCACAGCATCTATTTGACATACACTTTGGGAGCTTTTCACAGTATTTACTTTAAATTAAGGCCAAAAGATAATGGGAATATAACCTAAGCAACTTTATCACAGTGAAGATGTGTCATGGACCAAGTAGACAAAAAAACAAAACAAAACAACAGGCGGGTGTATCAGCTGAGAGGGAGGAGGGGCTGGGGTCACATCTGCTTTTATAATGACAGCGGGGCCCGTGCAGTGACTGTATTCTACTACACGGGCCCCGCTCACTGTATATAAACTTCATTCATAAAGTGGGCGGCGCAGGCGCATGACGTAGTGACTCACGCTGCCAGCGCCCATCCTCCCGGCCTGCCTCCTCCCTCCTCTCTGCTACTGAGCGCTTGTAAGTAATACTACCCAGAATTTTTATACATTAACAATGCCTACAATTACAGATAAAATTATATACAGTAAGCGGGGCCCGTGTAGTAGAATACAGTCACTGCACAGGCCCTGCTGTCATTATAAAACCAGATGCGACCCCCACCCCCTGTATTGGGGGTCATTCACACTACAGGGACACTGTTATGCAGGGGATCTGTGGATGACACATAGCATACGATGCTATATAATGCCCCTTTTGGTTTCTATCTCTATGGTGCCAAAATGGCCTCCAGTGAATCCAGGGACTACAAATACCAGCATGCATGCTGAGCAAACTATGTACTCATGCTAATTAAAATCAGCCCATGACGCAAAACAGGCCACAAGAGTGCACGACCAAATAGGAGCCAGCCACAACTCCCATACAAACTACAAAACAAAAAAAAGGAGGGGTCAGCACATCCCAATGCGCAGGTGCACGTCGCTATGGCTGAAAATACATATAAAACAACACATAATGCAACAGCACTCTACAAACCAAATAAAGTACAAAGGTATATTGTATTGCCAATGCTATGCTAATAAATTAGAGATCCTTAGCAAATACATTGGAGGCCATTTTGGCACCATAGAAATATAAACCAAAAGGGGCCCAGCATGCATGTGGGACCTACACTTCCTGAATTTCATGGTCGCTGTTATGGCACCCAACAGGTGAGTTTAGTGTTAGGACCAGTCCTATAAAGATCGCCTTGGCGTGCGGCAGACGGGCTCAAATAATTTTGTACAAAATGTATTTGCTAAGCATCTCTAATTTATTAGCATAGCATGTGCAATACAATATACCTTTGTACTTTATTTGGTTTGTAGAGTGCTGTTGCATTATGTGTTGTTCTATATGTATTTTCAGCCATAGCGACGTGCACCTGCGCATTGGGATGTGCTGACCCCCACCTCTTTGTTTTGTAATAATATGCTATATATGTGTCATCCACAGATCCCCCCCATAACAGTGCCATCCAGAGACCCCAATAAGAGCCATCCAGAGATCCTCATAACAGTGTCACCCAGATATATTCCCCATAACAGTGTCACCCACAGATCCCCCATAACAGTGTCACCCACAGATCCCCCATAGCAGTGTCCTCAACAGATCCCCCATAATAGTGTCATTCACAGACCACCATTAGTTCAAACCCACCAAAAGCACACCTAGGTGCGTCTTATAAGGCGAAAAATACGGGTATTACATTGTTGCATTTGCCTCTCCCTAAAGAAAAAAAAATGGTACAGTCCATTTAGTTCTGTAAAATGCATCCGTAGGAGAGCTAGATAGGACTAAACATGGCATCTGTCATGTGACCCGGCTTTCATTTAACTGCCCAGGTATCTAACAGGTGAATAGTAGCTAACTGTGGAGCAGAACACATGCAGTATTACTACTTGCAGCAGCCCCTCATGTCTGTCAGTGTAGAAGCAGACCTCAGTGTGCCGATTTATTTTTTAAACTAAACTTTATTAACAACGTGACAACATCACTTCTCTAATTGATGTGGTCACGTTGTTAATAAAGTTTAGTTTAAAAAATAAATAACAAGCAGTCATTTTACAACTCACTACAGACAGGCACACAATGTTGTAATGGCCACAATAAAAATCATGCTTCCACCATTAGTCCTATTAACTTTCCTGTGTGCTGACCCAGCACATGTATGTCATGCAACACTGCATACTGAACGTCAGGTTGTAAAGAGCATCACATGATGGCCATGTTTCAGTTAGGCCACGGATGCATTACAAAGGACTGCTACATGGGCTATACCATTCTTCTGCATATAGGGTCAACTGCCTCATATAATAAAAGGTATGAATGCAAGCAAACAAATACATAAAAAAAAAAAATACGGAATATTGTGCCCATGTTTCTATTGGTCACATAAAACAATAGTAGCAGAGTCAGTAACTGGCCATTTATAAAAGGCTTGGTCCACAACTTTTATAATGCTTTACCTTTCTAGAATTATACTGTATTTCATCTGTGAGTTTTTCATATTTAACGACCTCTCTCATAATTTCTTCAAATGTGTGGGTTTCAGCTAAAAACTGTTGAACATCCAACTCTGCCTGTTTGGTAATGATGAAGCTGTACTTATCATACAACTTCAGATGTTCCTTAGGCAGAAGGCTCTCCAGGGCTACAAATTCCTTCACTTTTCTTTTGTGTTCTTCCAAAATCTCTTCAGGAATAATTGGCTTTAAAGTTAATTTTGACTGATCCTGTATTTATATATATAAAAAATAAAAAACACATGATTACTGGCCCATACAATCAAAGCATATGCTCACTGACAATTCATAGAGTTCTATTCCCCTGCTAAAGGAAATGTTGGTAGAGAGCAGCAACATTAATATAGAAATGTAAGAAGCCAATCTGAAGCTCACTATACCGTACAGTAAGGGTGCCTTCACACACAGCTCTTGTTTCACCAAATTCTGTTACTGAAAATCAGCCCCATTCCTTCCTCTTCAAGGGGCTTTCAAAAGTCAATGGGGGTCATTTATTAAGCTGAAATATGCCTATATTAGTAGTAAATCCGGCGCAGATTGCAGCACAACGGTTAGGCCGCATTCACACATAAGTGGATTTTCACAGACCATAGTAACCAATGACCCTGTGTGCTTGTGCACTCAGCAGGAAGGCAGGACAGGTTTTCACGGACCGTGGTCTGTGAAAATCCACGTATGTGTGAATGCTGCAATCTGTGACTTCTCCCCGCTCACGCCAAGTCTAAAATTGTGGGCGTGGCATGGGCGGGAAAGGGGACGGACTGGCAGGCCCATCTCAGTTACCATTTTCTACACCTGTTTTAGGTGTAGAAAAAGGTCTAAATGTATGACAGATATGTACAAACAAATTTGATCCAACTCAAATGTGCCCCGATTGCCCTGATAAGGCATGTAGGACACTCTGAGGTCTCCTAGGATTGTATCCAATCCTTGTCAAGGTCTTCAACCCCAAGACAGCAGAAGTAATGCCAGTATTGTACTATTGGATTGGTTACGTTTTTTAAAATTAAAGACATTTCCAAAATAATTCCTTTTTGGCAACAGATGCCTGCAGGTGCTTATGCACACATGGGTGTAGATGCTGAGTCAATTGCAACCAAGGCAACTGAGTGGTCTTTTCCCAGAAGCGCACCAAGGTCGAGGAAGCTGTTTGGTTGATATGACAGCCTCCGGCCTTCTGAAGGCTCTGAGGCCTTCCATGGCTAAGTTCCTAAAAGGCTCTGTCTCTGGCAGGGCTTAATAGAAGCGCACTGAATCTCCCATAGATTGCAATGGTAAATCATGTAAAAGCAGTTTATGGGAGAAGCGAGCAGACGAACAAATGTTCAAGTCCCCTAATGGTACTTAAAATAACCTTAAAAAGTGTGTTTTTTTTAAATATATAAAACAAATAAATAATAAGCCTTTCCCCATCTATAAAAACGTTGGCAGGGCACAAGAGCAAATGGCTCTTGTCCCCGCCATGCACTCTTACAGGCTACAGGCAGTAGAATGGCATAGGCAGTGCAATGATGACTTGGGGGCTGCCTGCACCCAGACATCAAACAATGCTTGGGGGAGGATGCATGCAACTTGAATGAGGGCGGAAGATGCTTGTTGTGGGAGTCAGGTGAGTATCTGATTTTCTTTATTTGTTACTTTGGAGTATGCAGTAATTATTATATGCACTATGAGGGAGGCATTAACTAACTAACTACTGGGCCCCTATACAGGGTATTATAACTACTGGGGTCAGTGTAATTATTAGTGGTACTATAGGGTTTTTTATAATACCGGAGGCACTATAGCATACCTATTGTACACTGGGCAGCCTATTTACTACAAGGATACATGTAGCGAACAGTCGCTAATTGAAGATTTTACATAGAGAGGGGGAAAATAAATTATAAGCATCGGTTGTGAAATTGTCACACTACTAAAGCGCAGACCACTAGTGAATTCATAGATCGGTGACCTAGTATCTACATTTCTGACAATACAGAGATAGGAATACAGTAACTCCAGTGAGTCAGAATCAAAAATGAGAGAGGCTTTGCTTGAAGTAAGCTGATTGTTGCTGCATTGTTTTGCCACTTTGGTATTACTATGCAACAGTATTCAGACACTTTATGGTATTATAGAGGGCAATGTATGGAGGTATTAGTTATAGATTACCCTACTGTAGAAAGTGTTACAGTTTAGTCACTGCATACTGCCATCACATGTTCAGTACATGATGCAAGCACTGAATGAATATACAGTATATAGTTTCGGCAGAGTTATGCCTCATTCACACGTCAGTGTTCGTGATTTTGAAGAAAAAACAGGTGCAGGTCTAAACATAGAAAAGGTACATATCCTTCCCTTACACCTTATGTCTATGGAGGTTCCACTCCTGGTTTTGGAAATCACTGACCAAAACACTGATGTGTGAATGAGTCTTTAAATGGCTGAGTTTTCTGCAATTTGGGTTGGAGGAGAAAAAGTGCAGCTGCTAATAACAAGAATTACCTCCAGAAAATGACCTAAATGGTCAACAATGTATGATACACGTATGTAGCATATGTGGTATACACATTCAAATAATGACGGATATCATTATAAAACACTCACCCATTCAGAATATAGCTTTGTTTCAACTCTTGGAACCAGACCGACTGCTTTAACCATCACATCATAAACGTTTAGCAGCACAATTTCATAATCATTAAAATCAGGTTCAAATTTAATTGAAGTATTCTCGAGAATAAGTCTTATTATAAAGCCTGGATGTTTATATGGGTGAACTGAATCCTGGAAAAAACACAATTGTAATAGTTAGATAACAAGATAATGATTTATAAAATATCTGCCCTGCCTGTGGAAAAACCTACTAATGCCTTTGGATCAAAAGGCCCAAAATGGAGCTGCCTTTTGGGAGATGTGCAGTTGTTCCATTTGTGGGGGGGAATCGAATTTACAAATTCAACAAGAACCAAAGATTACAAAATCAGAAATGAGATTGGATGCACAATGATGAGGGTTACAATGCCACCTGCCCCTGTTCTAAAAATCTAGGTTGGCTTAGCACTAGTGTTGAGTGAATCAAGCTTCAGATCCTAGATCCTAGATCTGAAGTCGATTCGCTCCAAACTTTGTTTTAATGCTGTACAGAAACCCATCTCCATAAAATGTATGGACTCCAGCCAGGTGAAAAGAGTTATAACTTCGGACATCTATTTAAAAAATGTTAAACCATTTGAAAACATGGATCCGAAGTCGGCTTCAATACCGGCTGGTACCTCTGTACCAAAGCAAATTCGGATCCATGTTTTAAAATGGTTTTAAATATCAAATCCCGAAGTTATTCACCGAAGTCCCACAAGACTTTGGTGATAACTCTGTTCATCTTGCCTGAGCCCATACATTTGAATGCTATACGGAGACAAATCTCCATCAGTGGCGTAGCGTGGGGGCCGTTGCCCTGGGTGCAAAATTTTAGGGGGGGCGCCAGCAGGGCTGCACCGCCAATTATGCAAAGTGAGGCGATTACCCCAGGCAGCGTGGCCCTGCTCACAAGTGGGGGACGGCGGGAGGTCAAAGGGAGATGAGCGTTTCCATTGTGGAAGCGTTCATCCCCATAGTCATCTGTATCGCAGTCCTCAGAACAGCGATACAGATGGATGTGCTGCGGGGCAGGGGAGGGGTGTAGGCAGTAGGCAGGGTGTAGGCAGTGCGGGACACAGGCCAGATGAGCCGTACAGTGCGGGACACAGGCCAGAAGAGGCCTGCATCACATCGCTGCCATGGAGGCAAATATAAAAGTGTTTATTTTGGCACATTATTGGGGGGCACTGTGGGGGCATCTATGGGGGCACTTCTTACTGGCACAATATTGGGGCACTTTTTACTGGCACATTATTGGGGGCATCTACTGAGGCCACAAAGAAGGAGTATTTTATTTGGGGGGCTCTGTATAGGGGCATTTTATACTGGGGCACATTATGGTGGGTACTATGGGGAAGGGGAGAGAAGAGTACTATAAGGTCATCTACGGGGGCACTAAGAAGGGGTATTTTAAACTTGCAAATTATGGGGGAAACTAAGGGCATCTACTGGGGCACTATATATGGGGCATTTTATACTGGTACATTATGGGGGCACTAGGGGGAAGAGGAGCACTATGGGGGTATTTTATACTGGCACATTATGGGGGCAATATGGGGACATTAGCTCAACTGGGGCAATTAAAAGGGGGTATTTTTTGCCCTGTCACATTATAAGGAGAATTATTACTACTGGGGGGCATTATGGTGGGCTTAATTACTACTGGGGGTCTAGGGGGAACATGACTACTAGTATGGGCACTATGGGAGTATTATTACGCCTGGGGCACAGTGGGGACATGTTTGGGGCACTGTAGAAGCACTATTACTAACATGTGTGCTCTGGCAGAGAATTATTCCTATTGGTGGGACTTTTGGGAGCACTATTGCTGTGGGGGCAACATGGAACAGTATCAGCTTACCACAATTATTTTTGGGGGATGTTATGTTTACACTATTAGTGTCAGGGGCACTATTTGCTGGATGCAGTTATTTTAGGACACTGCATGGAAATAATTATTAAAGGGTACTATCTGCATGGTACTACTATTATCAGGGGTTTATCTGTTTCTGCAGTATAGTATTGGGGAGCACGGAAGCACAGTATTCGGGCGGTAGGATGATTTGTCCAGAAGATGGGAGGATTATGAAAAAAGTAGAAAAATACGATTTTTTTGTCAAACTGCAGAGACGAGAAATGGCAAAAAAATGATGGTCTGGTATTAAATGAGAAGATGAGGAAAGGAGACATCAATGGATGTTAGAGGTATGAGGCACTGTATTACCCTGTATGTTGTGTAGTGATGGAGGGTGGATATAGAATTTGGCCCACACTGTAGCAGCCTGGCCCCAGACTTGAGGTCACACTGAAATCTGGAGCCTCACACCCATCTACTACATTATCTGTACACAGAGAGTTATCACTGTGTTATCTGTGGTGTTACATAGGACTAGATGTGATATCTACTACATTATCTATAAAAAGGGGCCACAGGTTGGGGGGAGCAATACTTGGCTTGCCCTGGGTGCTGGCAACCCACGCTAAGCCACTGATCTCCATACAGCATTCAGACAAAGTTTTGACTTTGGATCTAGGATCTGACGCTCGATTCGCTGAACACTACATTTTCCTTTCTGTTCATCCAAAGAAGCAACTGACATCTAGGGTTAAAACCTGGTCCAATTTACTTTATGGTAACTAATGGCCTTAATTTTCAAACTACTCTGAAAACTTAAAGAAGAACTAAACTTTTGAATAATGTTTTGTTAAAATGCCCCTAATGCCATAATAACACTTTTTGTAATATACTTAATTAATGCTTTTTGCATTTTTATTAGCGTTTGCGCTTAAAATTAATCCTGGCATAGGCCATTGTTACAGGGTACCCATGTGCTATGCCAGCATTTAGTAAACCTCCAGGGGGCAGGGGCAGAAGCAGCAATATGTGCTCCCGTCTGTACTCCCTGTGCTGCGACCCCATTGAGAAACTGTGCACTCCTTTTATACAGGCCTATGCAAAGTGAATGGGAAGGAATGATCACTATCAGTGTCATTCCTTCCTTATTCAGTTCTTGATTATCGGTCACCCAACATTGATTACACAGGGAGATTTTCAGATGATAATCATCACAGGCTAGATATCAGGAATGAGGACTTGTTTCCAGTAATTGTGCAGTGTAACTGGGGCTTAAAGAGGTTGTGCAGGTTAAGTCATCAACATCAGATCTGATCAGCTGTTTGAGGAGAAGGCGCACGCAGCGCACACATGCTGTCTCCCGTCTGTCTTCCTGCCCGCTGCTGTAGGTCTATGGAACTACAGCAGCAGACAACTACAACCCAAAAATTATTGTATCTATCCCTTCCTCTACACCCCAAGTCAACTAAAATGCTAGCGCATGTCATCATCTCCCACTATACTACTGCAACATCCTCCCTTCTCACACTCTTGCACCCCTCCAAACCATCCTGAACTCTGCTGCGCAGTAAATCCACTTTTCCCCTCTGACAATACCTTGACTGACCACTCCTAACCAATACAGTACAGAATAATACAATACGACAAGGCGAACAACAACCTGTCCCCTTTTTACATTTCTGACCTACTCTCCCGATACATCCTCAAACAATCTCCGATCGCCACAACACCTGCTTCTTTGCCCTCCTCTAGTCAGCTGCTCATACTCTGGAACTCACTACTTCAGCACATCAGATTTCCTTCCCACATCCAGACTTCCTTAAAATCAACCTCTTCAGAAAAGCCTACAATTTACAATATTCCTGCGGCTACTACACAGATATATGAGAGCTTTCTCTACTTCCCAATTCTCTTGAAGACTGTATGTCCTTACAGACAGCGTCCTCTCCCCCTATGTACCAATCTGCCATGGTTATTGCAAAACGGAGCCGTCCTGACTTACAATATAGTCAATAAGAACGGATCCGTTTTCACTGACACAATATGGTGCAATTTAAAACGGATCCGCCTCCCGTTGACTTTCAGTGTAAGTCAAAACGGATCCGTTTGCATTTTGATTTTATTTATTTCTTCATTGTAATGCAAACGGATCCGTTCTGAACGGATACAAGCGTTTGCATTATGGGTGCGGATCCGTCTGTGCAGATACAAGACGGATCCGCACCTAAACGCAGGTGTGAAAGTAGCCTAAGTTACTCTTGTGTTTGCTGCAGGGATCGATCTCTGTGATCTTTGACGCTACTTGTTAGACACAGTTATTTAGGTGATCGATTCCTGTGTATATATTTGTATATGCCTCCATACATGGCTCTATTTTAGGGCACTGGCAGTAACCTCATTTGCCTTCAAGGTGATATGTACATATATGTTCACGCATGTCTATAGGACTTGTTTTTTTTTTTCTATTTTTATAATAGATGATATTATGCACATACGCACTTTTTTGCTGAGATTTAGACATTAGTCTTTTTCACAAGTGGATGGGATCATTCGAGTGACCAGTTGCTATACACGTGTATGTCTCGAACTGGTATTTTTGTCTTTGGTGCACTGGAAGCCTCTTTTTCGTATACATATACGTGTATACCAGCAAAAATGTGGATACTTGTGACATCTTTAACATGTAGGATAGGTCTCGTCCCATATGCGTGTATATATGTTTGGAGATATGTATTGTCTAATAAAGTATATGTATATTTTGCTACTATACCCATGTAGTCTCCGTTTATCCTTTGTTCGTGCACATTACTGTAGTTTATAGATAATTATTTATTTTTATTGAGATCACACTTATAAAAAATAAAAAAAAACACAATGCTAATTAAAATGGAAATTATACAATCATTAAAATCCCATATAACTCTACTTATAAATATAATTATACTCGTCCCAAAAAAATATACTCAATTGGTAGTTGTAAAGAAGAAAAACACTATCACTGAAGCCAACTACCTAAAACATAACTTTTAATGAAACATAATTAAGGGAGATCAACTGCGGACCAGGTAGGGGATTGATGCTTCTAAGGTGAGGGGGGGCAATGGGTCCCTAGTGTGTCCCTCAAGTTTTCCTGAGCCCAGAGATGCACCCAGATAGTAGGAGCACTCTGTCCCCGTGCCTAACCTACCTGTCCTTATAGCGCACTACAGGTGAAATGGAACCATATGGATGTCTGGGTCGTTTAAATTTGCAAAATACATTTAATAAATTACATTCCTTGTCCCAACGCATTTCCCCTTTTATTTCAAAGGTTCGTCAGGAGACAAAGGCAAAAAGAGAGCGTGTCACCACAGATATACAGCGACTCCAAAACAAAACCAAAATCAAACCAAAAACTGGAGCACCCCCAAGTCAGCACTCCACTATGAGGGAATCACATGATATAGTACAAAAGATGAACCACATGATACAATACAAGAGAAGAGAAGAACCAGTACAATACTCATCTGGCGGTGTAACTCCTCTCGGACCGACGGTATCCGGCTTGGGGGGCTCCAGGGGGCACTTAAGATGAGGCAACCGGAGGCCCCCTACCTGGTCCGCAGTTGCTCTCCCTTTTCTCTGTGTTTGTCTATGTCTTTATTAGTCCCCATGTCAGGGACTTTTATTTAATTATGTTTCATTAAAAGTTATGTTTTAGGTAGTTGGCTTCAGTGATAGTGTAAATATAATTATATATTCAAATATCCACACTTATTATTGTAGGTGAAGACATATGTGCATTAATTGCTGGATTGTTGTATCAATAATGGTTCTTTCACTTGGTTATTGTATCGGTATAGTTCTCCTACTTTAAATATCAAAAGTCACAGTATAATTGAGGGTTATATGTCCTTTAGTGGCAATTATAACATGAATGGCTTACACAGCTTGACCATTAAAACGATAGTTTGTTGGATAGGTCATTTGCATAACATCAATGAGCAATGTATGTACTGTGTGGCCAGTAAATCGTTGGAGCACTTTAGTTTGTGGTGTGCACCTATATTGTCACTTGTAAGGTTTGCATTTGTAAAGTGATGATAAAAACACCAGATATTGATGAAAATCTGTACTTTACCGCCTATGGAGACCGCGCTGGAGTATGTGCGTTTGTCTGCTGTCTGTGCCGGTGTTCTGTCAGAAAACCTTACCTCATCAAATTCCCTTACCCCACGTGACTTCCAGGGGTGTGCACCTCCGTGCAAGCACAGTACCACGGCACGGCGCCTCAGCGCAAGCACAGTACCAGGGTATGGGTAAGGTAAAATTACAGTGAGTGTTGACTCATGGACGCGCGCACGGACACCGTGCGTGCGCCCAACCATGCCCTGGTACTGCACTTGCGGAGGCACCGTGCCGTGATACTCCGCTTGCGCGGAGGCGCACACCCCCAGAAGTCACCTGGGGTAAGGGAATCTGTTAAGGTAAGGTTTTCTGACAGAACACCGGCACAGACAACAGATGAACGCACATACTCCAGCGCGATCTCCATAGGCGGTACAGAACACCGGTAAGATTCAGAGAGCGTCTCCCGTGGCGTCCCACGTGATCAGAAGCGAGCTCCTTGTAAGTATGCCGGGTCCTAGAGCAGGTTATGTTTCTCCAGTGTTAGATGTAGCAGTGCTCAGTCGGCACAATTCAATCTCTTGTGTTTGTTGCTGTGGCTAGTAGAAGATTTTTCTTAAGGTCACAAAGGATTTTTGTATGGATCATTTGGAGATCTGGTAAAACACTCGGTAACACTGACATGGAAAAGGATCTAGGAATTTTAATAAACAGCAAACTAAGCTGCAAAAACCAGTGTCAGGCAGCTGCTGCCAAGGCCAATAACATAATGGGTTGCATCAGAAGGGGCATAGATGCCCGTGATGAGAACATAGTCCTACCACTTTACAAATCATTAGTCAGACCACACATGGAGTACTGTGTACAGTTCTGGGCTCCTGTGAACAAAGCAGACATAGCAGAGCTGGAGAGGGTCCAGAGGAGGGCAACTAAAGTAATAACTAGAATGGGGCAACTACAGTACCCTGAAAGATTATCAAAATTAGGGTTATTCACTTTATAAAAAAGACAACTGAGGGGAGATCTAATTACTATGTACATATATCAGGGGTCAGTACACAGATCTATCCCATCATCTGTTTATCCCCAGGACTGTGACAAGGGGACATCCTCTGTGTCTGGAGGAAAGAAGGTTTGTACACAAACATAGAAGAGGATTCTTTACGGTAAGAGCAGTGAGACTATGGAACTCTCTGCCTGAGGAGGTGGTGATGGTGAGTACAATAAAGGAATTCAAGATGGGCCTGGATGTATTTCTGGAGCGTAATAATATTACAGGCTATAGCTACTAGAGAGGGGTCGTTGATCCAGGGAGTTATTCTGATTACCTGATTAGAGTCGGGAAGGGATTTTTTATTCCCCTAAAGTGAGGAAAATTGGCTTCTACCTCACAGGTTTTTTTGCCTTCCTCTGGATCAACTTGCAAGATGACAGGCCGAACTGGATGGACAAATGTCTTTTTTCGGCCTTATGTACTATGTTACTATGAGTCTCCTTCAGTGGCAAATCATACTTACAAAAACCTTGGTTTTATAAAAGCATTGATTAAAATCCAGGTGGAGTCTAGTTTGTACTAAAACATGGTAGGGATCCAGATATATACAGGAATTGTGTATATCAGTTGTACATATAAATTCCAGCATATGTGAATCTTCTTTTGTGGAATATAAACATACTGACTTGGCATGGTTTCCATATATCATGATATTAGAAAAAAACGCATTGTTTTTTGTTTGCGTTAATGTTGCGTGTTTATCTTTTCTTTGCATGAATGCTTATCCTTTAATGGAGAGCTTGTCTCAAGAGTGTTAAAATAGTGTAGATACAATTATTTTTTTTAAATAGTGTGGGTCCAATTGTATAAAAAAAAAATCTGAAGGCAGCAATGCAAAATAATATAATATAATATAATATTTGTTGATGATAAACAATTGCGCAGCTTTCAAATGAGGAGTAATTGAGATATGTGGGCCATCCAGGGAGAGGAATCAGCACTATATGACTATACGCCGATATCCCATCAATGGTCGGCGCACATACCGCTGTCTAGGTTAGATGAACCCAAAGATTTCAATTTCTGCATTCAAACCAGTAGGAATCAGTGTATCAAATTCATATATTCTCTTCGATTTGGCTCTAGACATTTGTGCTATATAGTCCCCCCCCCCCCTCCCCCCTCCATTGTTTTTTGATCTTTTCCAATGCTGTAAATAAAATATAGTTGGCTAGGG
The DNA here is from genome assembly GCF_014858855.1 of Bufo gargarizans. Taxonomy (NCBI): domain Eukaryota; kingdom Metazoa; phylum Chordata; class Amphibia; order Anura; family Bufonidae; genus Bufo; species Bufo gargarizans. The sequence goes on along the minus strand of NC_058087.1, from coordinate 120,420,820 downwards.
TCTCTGTGGTGGACTTCTGCAAAGTGTTTAGATACAGAGTGTTGACCGTAACCTTTTTTGAATTTTGCTATATGTTCAGCTACCCGTTTCTTTAGGGTGCGTTTAGTCCTGCCGATATATTGTTTTCTGCATGTACATTGCAACAGATATATTACACCAGATTATGAACAGGACAGATGTTCTTTAATTTCAAAATGATAATGCATTCTGAGTAGAGGAAATTGTCATAGTTTATTTTTGGAAAATTAAAAAAAAAAAACTGCGCCATAGCCAATTTTGTTTTATTTTATGCATTTTATTTTTATTTTGAAAGGTAGGGGCAATTTTAAATGCCCAAATTTGAAGCTTTAGTATATGCAATATGAGGTCTTAATTAATATTGCTCCAATTACTTTGTCCTTTAGCAAATGATGCCAGTGGTTATTGATGGTTTTCTCTATTTTTCTTATAATTCTCATGTTTTCATAGGTTTGTTTCTCTTTATGTTGTTTTATATAAAAGAATCTGATCTTTCCATTGACCTAACTTTATTCAAAGACGTTTCTTTTATCCCAACTGGATAATTTTTTTCAGTAAACTGTTGTTAATATTGTAGCTTCTATTTCAAACTGTGTCTTCAGTGCAATTCTGTTTGAGTCTTCTGAATTGTCTTGCAGGGATATTGATCAGCCATCTATGTAGATGGCAACTGGAAGATAACATGAAACTATTTTTTATTGTAGGCTTATAATACGTCTGACATACAAGTTTATTGTTTACTGTTTTTATGGTTAAGTCGAGAAATTCTACTTGAGATCTGCTTACCATACTTGTAAATTTTAGATTTCTATTATTGTTTTCTTGTAAAAAAGACAATAATTCTTGTTCAGGGACACGCCAGACGAAAAGGACATCATCAATATATCGGTGCCAAAGTACCAGATCCGCCCGCAGTATGGATTTTCCTTTTAGATTTGTATCTACATACTCAAGATTGGCTGTATTTGTTGTTGTGGTTAATATAGGATTTTTTTTATAAAATATTTTTTTAAACAAAGTCTGCAAATAAATTTTTCAATCCCAATATAAGTTGTGAATTTGTCCAATGGTGTGGTTGGTGCAAACTTTAGATCCTTATTTAAAAGTGACGTTTGGGCTTCTGTTAATGTGAATTGACTTAGGTTTACAATATTATCATTTCCTAGGGGCGTGTCCTGTGGTGTCTCTATAGGCTTCTTATTGTGTTTTCCTCTACATGTCTTCTTGTGTGTCTGTGCATTTGTGGTCGGTTGTCATAGTGTCTGAAGGGATATATGCAACTCCATTGTGTCTATACCATGTCTGAACTTCCTGTCTGTCTCATAAGTATCTGTTTCCTGTATATACTCACAGTTTGTGGGAAACAAAACTTAAGGTTCTACCATGGGCTATCTATTGTGTTACTGCAAAACTTATGTGTACTCACGCTATAGGTTTGGATGTCAAGGAAGCTCAACCTCCTCTATATCTATCACTTGCATGTTGCTAAATAAACCAGAGTGAATTTGAACAGACCCGTGTTTTGTTGTATCTGACAAGTTCATTCTCGTGGCGCCAGGAAAGACTTAATCCAAGCTGACCACCGAGGTTTGGTATCAGGGATACCTAGTGAAGAGACGAATTTCCTTACAGGGGCTCATGTCCGGGATCGAGAGGGTCATCCTCGGGTCCGGTGAGAAAGACATCAATTTTGTCCTCCGTCTGATCCGAGGGCACTGGCCACGCCTCGACCCAAGTAAGTTGAACCATCTACTCAAAAGACTTCGGCGGTCACTGTGTCAGGGACACAGGAGACAAGGCTCAGGGAGCCTAAGGTGATTATAAGGGACTCCGGGAGTCCACAGATAGATATAAGTGCACTTAAAGAAATACTGTTCAGGGAACAGAAGGTTACAAGCTTGGATTAACTCATATATATATATATATATATATATATATAGTATAAGTATCTTACTGACCGGGTGGTAAGTGTACGGTCACATCCCACTGTTATCGTCAAATTGATGTATTTTTGGGTTAACCACTGTTATTGTGTAAAATTGTATTGTGCCGTGGAGGATCGTTAGACGCCCCACTTCTTCGGCTAGGAGCAATCCGTTGAACCGGAGAACGTGAACGCAAGTGGCGGTCCAAAACAGCAATAGTCGATAAGGGTCCAAAGAGTATAGAGAGACATTAAGATACGAATCTGCTGATCAGTTGACAGGATTTTGTCGGAACCTTTACGGTTCAGTACAGCCAGTCCTGACAGGGATTGTCTCGCTTATTCTTTGAACCAAGAATATCAACATGGAAGGACAAGGGTCAAAAACCAATTACCCCAAACCTGAGACGGGAGAAACATGTAAAGTTTATGTTGCACGGTGTAGTCCCACAAATTACTTCCTAGTTAACCCATGGGTAGACAATTTGGCAGGATGTGATATTAATGGAGAATTTAAAGTTAAAACGTGAAAAAGAATGTTATAGAGAAAGTGTGGCCCCGGACAGCAGGTCGCCCGGCTGGCAACAGGGATGAAAATCTGTAAGAATCTGTGAAGTTAGAGCTTACAGACTGTGGACATCAGAACTCCTGTGATGTTGAAGTGAGTGAGAAAACAGAGCAGTGTCAGGAAGTTAATTGATGGCACTAGCAAGAAAGAAAGCTCCCCAATGTCTGCAATCAGAAAGGCGCTTGTGTTAAATGTTCAGAAATGAACTGGTTAAGTTTTGTTACCCTAATGATATGTGTGTGTTTAAATAGGGAAATAGGGAAGACCCATAGCCTGGTCAGTTAATGGATAAGTATTGTACCTAGTGTGAGATAAATTCACTTCCCCTGCATTAACAGAGAAACATTCCTAAGATAAGAGAAGCAGGCAAAGGAAAAGGGGGGAGGGAATCATGCAGAGTAAGTGATGTTAAATTTGTAACAACATTATACAAGACGAAGAATTGTTCAATAATGTTCTTTCTTCTTTCCCAAGCAGTGTAATGTGGGAATCTAGCTTTTAACAAAAATTATTATATATGTGCAACACTAAGACCAAGTGGCATATAAGATGATTTGGGTTTAACCAAATTACTGTATGATTATAACATGTATATTGTCTTCTTATAAGAGTTGATTAATCACAGAGTGAAGACCAGAAGACATTGGAAAACACAGCACAACAACAACATAGACCATCAGCAATTCTGGGTGTGGTGTGGCTATCTGTTTCCAGGAAAGCTGTGTTTGTCTGTGCTGCAAGTTTTGGGATGAAACAAAGAAAACTGTGTGGCTGGGTTGGAAGACATAAATGATTCAGTGGAATGTGAATGGGTGTGGCTTTGAGTTGTAGTTGGGTCGAAAATGTGTGAAAACTGATGGATGTTTTTAGCAGAGCTGTGTATGCAATTCATATTTTATGTATTAGGGTGTGGTTATGAGCTGTTTGTGAAAATCAGTACATGAAAATGTGAATGTGTATGGAGTACAATATTGGTTTTCATATAATATGCACATTGAGAATTTTATTTTTCTTGGACGTTTTGGGGTTTTTATTGGTGCCAACAGTGTTGATCGAGCTGTACATTTTTTGTAGTCAATGAAAAGTTTTTTATGGGCCCTTTCTGTGTTCATGTCTGTATTGTCTGATTTGTTTCAATGTTTGTTTCAATGTTTGAAGTGACGTGTTACATGTTAAGTGCTGTGCTTAACATCAGAGCTCTGTTCTTATGGACAGCTGGGACACTACTGACGGACAGAAGGAGGACCACAGTGTCCGACTAAAAGGGGTGGACTTAGATGACTGAGAGTGGGAGGAAGGAGAGTAGGATTCATGGTAGATAGCGGTGAAACCTCAAGTGTGTTAAGTAAAGATTTGTACAAAGGACCATTGAGAAAATCTGAGCCTTCTATGGGAATTAATGGGGTTTTGAAAAAAAAAAAAAAAAAAATTCAAAACTGACTCACTACCACTCTCGAGACCATGGACAGGGAATGCATCACAGATCATGTATTCAGCATTATACCAGATTGCCCAGTCAGTTAGTCTGTTAGGGAGAGATTTGTTCATTAAGCTTGACTTGCAGGTATCAGCAAAGAATCAGGGCATAAGAGTACAGTCAGACCTCATTCCAATCTCTACACCCGTACCACTGATTCTTGCAAACATACAGGACCACCCAGAACCTAAAAACATTAACCCTGCATTATGGTCTTCAAATGAATATGACACGGGGCTCATAGATTGCACACCTTACAAAGCTACTGTGAAACCAGGTGTCATCTCAGTGTTCCAGAAACAATACCCGTTGTCCACAGAGAAAAATTTAGGGCTTAAGGCCAATGATCGGGAAATTTTTAAAGAAGGGCATTTTTTAAGAGGGGATTTCACCCTTCAGCACTCCCATAAATCCTGTGGCAAAAGCAGATGGTTCAGTGTAGGATTTAGAGGCCATCAACAACATCATTGTGCCTATAGCCCCTGTTGTACCTGATGTCACCCAATTATTATATGCCATTCCAGCAGACGCTGTTTGGTCCAGTGTGATAGATCTGAAAAATGCATTATTTTCTATCCCAGTTGACAAGAAGACCAGACTACTTTTTGCTTTTTCCTTTGAGGGACGTCAACTGACCTGGTGCAGAATGCCTCAGGGATATGTTGATTCTCCTGTAGTGTACAGCATAGTCCTCAAAGTCACGTTAAAACCATGGTACCCCCCCCCCCCCCCCAAGGTTCTGTACTGCTGCAATATGTCGATGATTTGTAACTGTGTAGCATATCAGCGGAGGCCAGAATTCTGGTTGTCAGGATGTGGTCACAAAGTGGCACTTAAGAAAATGCAATGGTGTAAAATGCAGGTTAAATACTTGGGCTTTGTCCTCACAAAAGGTGAAAGAAGAATCAGCACAGAAAGAGTCCAGTCTATTGCAGGCCTGGTCACCCCGCACACCAAGAAAGAAATGTTATCTTTCCTTGGTATGATAAACTACTGTAGACAATGGATTCCTGATTGCTCCTATTATGACAATGTTTTGAGGCAAGCCACTCTGGAAGAAAATCCAGATCTGATTAAATGGTCTTCTGAAATGTACAATGCATTTGATTATCTGAAATGTTCATTCATGTCGAGTTCAGGGCTGGGCCTCCCTGACTATAATATGCCCTTCCACATGTTTGCACGGCAAAATTGTAAAACTATGGCGGGTGTACTGACATAAGAACACGGAGGCAAGTTGCGTCCTTGTGTATTTTTCTCAAAGGTAATGCCCACCCCTGTTCAGGGGATGCCGGCATGTCTACGTTCTCTTAAAGCCTGTGCTATGATGGTAGAGTTGGCAACTCCTTTCACAGTGTGACATTACACCATTTTGCACACCACTCATGATGTTGTAGGCCTACTCAAGGGCATCCACACTCAACACAGCAGGCAGCTGAGCTCATTGCACTCACTAGAACATGTATTCTACATGCTGACAGACCTGTCACCATCTATACTGATAGTAGGTACGCACATGGGGTAGTGTGGGACCATGGTATGATTTAGCAGAGGAGAGGATTCACGGCAGCAGATGGTAAGGATCATGTCTCACAGGGCAATGCGCTGGCAGATAAGGTGGCGAAACGAGTGGCCAAATGCAACCCCACAGTTCCGTGTAACCATTGGGAGATGCCATGTCTGGCACCTCCAACCCCTGAGATGTTGCAAATGCTGATCTTCAAAGTTATGCCACTGAACAGGAACAGCAAGCCTGGTGTTATCCAGTATTGCAGAAAAATCCTAAAACAGGATTAATCTGCAAAGAGGGGAAGCCATGCATTCCCCAACACAGTGCTTCCATCCCAACACAGTGCTTCCATCTTAATAGCACATTTCCACAGAGTAGGACATAACAGCATTGAGATACTAATGGGTAGGCCTTTCCCCACACCGTGGGCAAAACGCCCCCTGGTAGTGCAGGAAGGGGACTTGGACCTGATCAGAGATGAGTATGTTACTAATCTGATCAAGGTCCTCAGTAGAACTGAAGAAAAAGTCACTTGTAAGTCTCCTTCTCTTTCACAGGAACCAACCCATCCATTCCGGGTAGGCGACCAGGTGATGGTCAAGATCTTAAAGAAGGTAAAGGAACTAGGAAGCTTCACCTAAGGACTACCCACCGAGGTAGTCGCGATCACCAGAACAGCAGTCCTCACTGAACAGTCACCCACGTGGATCCACGCCACAAGGATTAAGCTGGTAAAGAAAAGAGAGGTACTAACGGAGGCAGAAAGCCTTGACCTTGAAGAGGACACAAACGGGGGCAGACAGCCCCGACCCCCAACTGGGCAAAGTTCTTCCCGAATTTTGGCAGTTGATTGACAAGGATGACACCTCTGATCACGCTGACAATGATCTTATTGACTTTTCTGAGTCAAGCAGAGGTGGAAATAACTAAGTGACATTACTACACTCTGGTATAACTCATCGAACACCCACGTTCCCATATATACCTTTTGTCTGTGTGATTTTATGCCATGTAGGATCTATAGTCTGAGTAGGGGGGAATACTCCCATAAGGCAACTACACCTGCTATAAGGGAGGAGATGAAGGTGTGAATCGGCAACCCCTGCCCCAAACAGCCAGTACTCTGATCCAACCTACAGGATACATTTCTCTTTCAAAAATAGGAGTACTAAAATATTATCGCGTACATACCCTATGCTGCGATTTGTAGTACACATCCCCCACTGCCGGTCAGTGCCAGATTTGAGCACTGATGATAATGCGATTCACTTTGGATCCCATCTGCATACTTCAATTTGCTCCATGCGGTGGATGACAGCGCTACCTACGGCTGACCCCCCTGCTTTACCCTGCTGGCAGTAGTACAATAACAATAAAAATACAGCATGAGATGTGAATATAAAGATAAGACGGCTCGAACAAGTCCCCTTCTTGACATATAAAGATGGTCAATATTTAAACATATAAACACATCTCCACTCTAACCTGCAAATACACAAACCATACAGATAGAAATCAGCAAACATACAACAATTAACTTTTTACCTCCAATGTCAGTCAGGCAGACATGGGCGTTTCTATCTGACATCACTAGTAACGTCACGCATACTAGCTCCCCGCCCACAAAACCACTGGCCTGCGTGCCAAAATACTGTTTAAAAGACGATCTTTTGACATTACTCAGTATATGCCATTATTATCCTGATGAAGAGGACTGTGCGCCCTTGAAACGCGTTGACTAAAGAATAAAAATCTACCTTCTTTTATACAAAATTACGCGGAACATTGCCTCCTGTTTTCAGCGCTGTTAAAAAAGGTTCAGAAAAAATCACTATTTCCTATCTCCAATACTTTATCTCTCTTGCCGCATCTGGGGCAGAGAAAAGGAACCTTGGCAGCAGTACAGGACCCCGCACGCTGGACGGGAGAATACCAGCATAAGCATCATACAGTTGTTGTGGCTTTACACAACAATAAATGGTAAGCGCTTCTTGTATATAGTGCCATATAAACTGTCATACAGCCACACACACGAGGCGCGGCCTCCTGTCTCCTTTTTCTTCTCTCTTTCTTTGTTGTTGGTTGAGGTGTACAGTGTCTGTTTGAGATTGTAATCGTGATTTCTCATGTGTGTACGCGCCTGTCTGGCGTGGCCCTGAATAAGAATTATCGTCTTTTTTACAAGAAATCAACAACAATAGAAATCTAAATTTACAAGTATGGTAAGCAGAGCTCAAGTAGAATTTCTCGACTTAACCATAAAAACAGTAAACAATAAACTTGTATGTCAGACGTAGTATAAGCCTACAATGAAAAATAGTTTCATGTTATCTTCCAGTTGCCATCTACATAGATGGCTGATCAATATCCCTACAAGCCAATTCAGAAAAATCTAGCGGAATTGCACTGAAGACACAGTTTGAAATAGAAGCTACAAAATTAACACAACAGCTTACTAAAAAAAATAATAGAAACGTCTTTGAATAAAGTTAGGTCAATGGAAAAGTCAGATTTTTTTTTATAAAACAACATAAAGAGGAACAAACCTATGAAAACATGAGAATTATATACCGTTTCAAGTACAACAAAAGTAGAGAAAATCATCAATAACCACTGGCATCATTTGCTAAAGGACAAAGTAATTGGAGCAATATTAACGCCAAAACCTCATATTCATATACTAGAGGTTCAAATTTGGGCATTAAAATTGCCTCTACCATTAAAAATAAAAATAAAATGTATAAAATAAAACAAAATTGGCTATCCTGTAGTAACTCAAAGTTACCAATTTTCCAAAATAAACTATGACAATTTCCTCTACTCAGAATGCATTATCATTTTGAAATTAAAGAACATCTGTCCTGTTCATCATCTGGTGTAATATATCTGTTACAATGTACATGCAGAAAACAATATATCGGCAGGTCTAAACACACCCTAAACAAACGGGTAGCTGAACATATAGCAAAATTCAAAAAAGGTTACGATCAACACTCTGTATCTAAACACTTTGCAGAAGTCCACCACAGAGACCCTAGCCAACTATATTTTATTTACAGCACTGGAAAAGATTTTAAAAAAACTATGGCGGGGGAAGGGGGGGACTATATAGCACAAATGTCTAGAGCCAAATCGAAGAGAATATATGAATTTGATACACTGATTCCTACTGGTTTGAATGCAGAAATTGAAATCTTTGGGTTCATCTAACCTAGACAGCGGTATGTGCGCCGACCATTGATGGGATATCGGCGTATAGTCATATAGTGCCGATTCCTCTCCCTGGTTGGCCCACATTTCTCGATTACTCCTCATTTGAAAGCTGCGCAATTGTTTATCATCAACAAACCAAAGACTTTGTACAGAATAATACATTTCTATGATTTTTATATTTTTTTGCATTACTGGCTTCACTTTTTTTTTTATAATTGGACCCACACTATTTAAAAAATAATAATTGTATCTACACTATTTTAACACTCTTGAGACAAGCTCTCCATTAAAGGATAAGCATTCATGCAAAGAAAAGATAAACACGCAACATTAACGCAAACAAAAAAACAATGCGTTTTTTTCTAATATCATGATATATGGAAACCATGCCAAGTCAGTATGTTTATAATCCACAAAAGAAGATTCACATATGCTGGAATTTATATGTACAACTGATATACACAATTCCTGTATATATCTGGATCCCTACCATGTTTTAGTACAAACTAGACTCCACCTGGATTTTAATCAAATGATTTTATAAAACCAAGGTTTTTGTAAGTATGATTTACCACTGAAGAAGGAGACTCAGATCTCCGAAACGCGTCTGGTGATCCATATAAAATACTTCTACTAGCCACAGCAACAAACACAAGAGATTGAATTGTACTGCCTGCGCACCGCTACATCTAACACTGGAGAAACATAACCTGCTCTAGGACCCAGCATACTTACAAGGAGCTTGCTTCCTGATCACGTGGGACGCCACGGTGAACGCTCTCTGAATCTGACCGACACAGACAGCAGACGAACGCAGCGCAGTCTCCAAAGGCGGTAAAGTACCGATTTTCATCAATATCGGGTGTTATTATCACTTTACAAATGCAAACCTTACAAGTGACAATATAGGTGCACACCACAAACTAAAGTGCTCCAACGATTTACTGGCCACACAGTTAATCATTTGCATAACATCAATGAGCAATTTACCTATTGTGAGACAGTGACAGGTCTCACGCAGGGTAGAGGCAAGGAAGGGGTGGATAGTTTGGTCCACACCCCTATTCCACCACAGGCGAGACCAGCTGGAAGTAATCAGGCTGGCATAAAGCACCTCCCAGGGTGTCAGCAAGGGGGGAGTGTGTTACCTGTGGACAGAGGCATGGAGGCTTTGTGTGGTCCAAGCCAGGAGGGCTGAGAGACCACAATTCCCCAAGAGACACTGGACTGCAGAAGGCTGTGGGACGTTGGCTCAGAAAGCCGCATGTGTTCACAGGGTGTGAACAGGGACTTAGGCGAGTCGGGGATCTGTTTGTTTAGTTAGAGCCCAGACGGGCGAGTGTTTATTATTTTATGTTATTGTTTATGTTTATGTTTATGCGGATGTGCCGCTATAAAGCGCCGTGTTTGGATCTTAACTACCTCAGTTCCCCTAGCTTAAACACCCTTAATGACCAGACCACTTTTTACAATTCTGCACTACACTACTTTCACCGTTTATTGCTCGGTCATGCAACTTACCACCCAAATGAATTTTACCTCCTTTTCTTCTCACTAATAGAGCTTTCATTTGGTGGTATTTCATTGATGCTGACATTTTAACTTTTTTTGTTATTAATCAAAATTTACCTAAATTTTTGCAAAAAAATGACATTTTTCACTTTCTATAAATTTCTATAAAAATTTTTCTCTAAATTTATTGTTCTACATGTCTTTGATAAAAAAGAAAATGTTTGGGTAAAAGTTATAGCGTTTACAAACTATGGTACAAAAATGTGAATTTCCGCTTTTTGAAGCAGCTCTGACTTTCTGAGCACCTGTCATGTTTCCTGAGGTTCTACAATGCCCAGACAGTAGAAAAACCCCACAAATGACCCCATTTTGAAAAGTAGACACCCTAAGGTATTCGCTGATGGGCATAGTGAGTTCAAAGAACTTTTTATTTTTTGTCACATGTTAGCGGAAAATTATGATTTTATTTTTTTTGTCCATACAAAGTCTCATATTCCACTAACTTGTAACAAAAAATAAAAACTTCCATAAACTCACTATGCCCATCACGAAATACCTTGGGGTGTCTTCTTTCCAAAATGGGGTAACTTGTGGGGTAGTTATACTGCCCTGGCATTTTAGGGGCCCTAATGCGCGAGAAGTAGTTTGAAATCAAAATGTGTAAAAAATGCCCAAGTCAATTTTTCCATTTTTTTTATACAAAGTTGTCATTATAGAGAGATATTTCTCTCACCCAGCATGGGTATATGTAAAAAGACACCCCAAAACACATTGCCCAACTTCTCCTGAGTACGGCAAAACCACTTTTTTGCAGCCTAGATGTGCAAAGGGGCCCAAATTCCTTTTAGGAGGGCATTTTTAGACATTTGGATCCCAGACTTCTTCTCACGCTTTAGGGCCCCTAAAATGCCAGGGCAGTATAAATACCCACGTGACCCCAATATTTTCATAGAATATTTTTTTTTTTTTTGGCACAAGTTAGCGGAAATTGATTTTATTTTTTTCTCACAAAGTCTCCCTTTCCGCTAACTTGTGACAAAAAATGCAATCTTTCATGGACTCACTATGCCCCTCAGCGAATACCTTGGGGTGTCTTCTTTCCGAAATGAGGTCATTTGTGCCCTGGCATTTTAGGGGCCCTAAAGCATGAGAAGAAGTGTACGCATTTGGATTCTGTGAGGGGTATGGTGAGTTCATGTGAGATTTTATTTTTTGTCACAAGTTAGTGGAATATGAGACTTTGTAAGAAAAAAATAAATAAAAAATAAATCAATTTCCGCTAACTTGTGCCAAAAAAATGTCTGAATGGAGCCTTAAAGGGGGGTGATCAAATTACAGGGGGGTGATCAAGGGAGTCTATATGGGGTGATCACCACCCTGTCATTGATCACCCCCCTGTAAGGCTCCATTCAGACGTCCGTATGTGCTTTGTGGATCCGCGGTGTCCATGTTTTGCGGATCCACAAAACATATACGGACGTCTGAATGGAGCCTTACAGGGGGGTGATCAATGACAGGGGGGTGATTACCCCATATAGACTCCCTGATCACCCCCCTGTAAGGCTCCATTCAGAGGTCCGTATGTGTTTTGCGGATCCACGGATCGGATCCGCAAAACACATAAGGACGTCTGAATGGAGCCTTACAGGGGGGTGATCAGGGAGTCTATATGGGGTGATCACCCCCCTGTCATTGATCACCCCCCTGTAAGGCTCCATTCACACGTCCGTATGTGTTTGCAGATCCGATCCATGGATCCGTAAAACACATACGGACGTCTGAATGGAGCCTGACAGGGGGGTGATCAGGGAGTCTATATGGGGTGATCAGGGGTTCATAAGGGGTTAATAAGTGACAGGGGGGTGTAGTGTGGTGTGGTGCTTGGTGCTACTTATTACAGACCTGCCTGTGTCCTCTGGTGGTCGATCCAAGCAAAAGGGACCACCAGAGGACCAGGTAGCAGGTATATTAGACGCTGTTATCAAAACAGCGTCTAATATACCTGTTAGGGGTTTAAAAAAAAAATAACGCATTTACAGCCTGCCAGCGAACGATCGCCGCTGGCAGGCTGTAGATCCACTCGCTTACCTGCAGTTCCTGTGAACGCGCGCGCCTGTGTGCGCACGTTCACAGGAAATCTCGCGTCTCGCCAGATGACTCTGCCTGAGTGAGCCGCCTCCGGAACGCGATCCTGAGTTAGGCGGTCTGGAGGCGGTTAAACTTGGTGTCCTGAAGATATCTGTGAGAATGACCCCCGAAAGAGAGCTAATCCCCTACACCAGGGATGTCAAACTCGTGGCCCTCCAGCTGTTGCAAAACTACAACTCCCATCATGCCTGGGCATACTACAGCTATCAGGGAATGATGGGAGTTGTAGTTTTGCAACATCTGGAGGGCCATGAGTTTGACATCCATGCCCTACACTATCCAACAAACTTTTATTTTAAAGGTCAGGCTGTGTAAGTTATTCAGGTTATAATACATTGCCACTAAAGGACATATAACCCTCAATTATACTGTGATTCTTGATATTGAAAGTAGGAGAACTATACCGATATAATAACCAAGTGAAAGAACCATTATTGATACAACAATCCAGCAATTAACGCACATATGTCTTCACCTACAATAATAAGTGTGGATATAATTATATTTATAAGTAGAGTTATATGGGATTATAATGATTGTATAATTTCCATTTTAATTAGCATTGTGTTTTTATTATTTTTTTATAATAAAAGTGTGATCTCAATAAAAATAAATAATTATCTATACACTATACAGCATTGTGTTCTTGGTCACCTCCCTTACCAATGCCCTTCTCCCCCAATTACTTAGTTTGGTGGGGCAGCCAGCTCTAGGAATAGTCCAGGTTGCTCCCTTGTAGATTGTAAGCTCTTACGGGCAGGGTCGTCTCCCCCTCTGTACAAGTCTATTAATGGCTTCTTATTGTATTTGTATTTTTATATTATGTATGTGTAACCACCTCTTGATGTACAGCACCATGAATTAATGGTGTTTTCAAATAAATAATAATTTCTTCCATTTAAGAATTATGGAGACCACTGTGCTCTTAGGAACTTACAGTGCATCAGAAAACTTGTTGTATGCTTCTCCAGATCTGTGCCTCCATGCATTCCTGTCTCTGATCTCCACAGGCAGTTTTTTCCCTCATGGCTTGGTTTTTACTCTCATTTGCAGAGGTATGTCTTTCCAAATCATGTCCAATCAACAGAATTTACTATAGGTGGACTCCAATCAAGGTGTAGAAACATTTCAAAGATGGTCAAAAGAAATGGGAGGCCACCAGAGCTAAATTCCAAGTGATATCGCAAAAGGGCTGAATACTTACGCCTATCCAAATTTTAGTTTTTCTTTTTTAAATTAGAAATTAGCAATAACTTCTAAAAATGGTGTACTGACTACAAATTGTTGGGGGAGAACTTGGTTTATTTTATTTTGGCACAACACCACAACTTAACAAAATGTTCTGCAGATTTACCTAGAGAGTGCACCCTATTGGTTGATGTACTGCAATCTGCACTGAGGGAGAAACTAGCCCACTGCTTTTATAGCTGACTGGCATTACTTTATCTCCTGATGTATATTGTGCTTTATCCTGCAGTCTTTGTCTTACTTTTTTGAATATCTGATATGGTTAAATTGTTAAAACCTTTTCACAGCACAGTATGTTCCACCAAATTTAAATAACAGATTTCAGGTTTGTTATCTTATGAATTAGGTTCCAACACCAAACTTACTTCTTTCTTTATGCTTTTTATTTATTTTAGAAACTTTTGTTGCATGTGTTGTGGCCATATACCGTATTTCCTGCACTATAAGATGCACCGGAACATAATACACGATTATGTTTTAGATGGAGGAAAAGAAAATACGTTATTGAGCCAAATTGTGTGGGTGTTTTGCAGATCCATGGGTTTGTGGACCACAAAACAGTTACAGATAGTTGTGTGCATGGGGCATAAACTGTGTCCGTTGCCAAAGCAGCCCAGGCAAAGGACCCTAGACAGGAAACTGGGATGTGAACAGGAATGTTGGGGAGTGTGCCCTCATGTCACAGGAGAATCACCCTCAATTCAGCTCCCTTGTCATATATCAGCTACTTCCCCCTATGAAGTACTACTGCTAGAATGTGCTGCTGTTGTGCAGCCTTCAGAGCATTTATAACAGGGTCAGGAAGTGGACTTAGTCAGGGGAAGTAGCTGTGCCTTCTGCAACTGCACAATTCCAGCACTGTGTGAATGCCTCTGCCAGACTGCCATTGCCTCACAGGATCTGCAGCCACTGCCCGTCTGAGAACTTCCGTAATCTGAAAGGAGCGACAGGGACAGGCCGGATACCAGAACACAAACAGTGCAGGCTGCAGCTAGGCCACAGCAGGGCCAAGGCATACTTGCTTGGTGCGGAGGAGAAGGGGCTGTCAGGTGAAGTGACCTCTCTTCTTCAGCTTCACTTTCCCCATTCTCCTATTACCAGATTGTAGAGTAGTGTTGCAGCCCACTGTATTGCAGCAGAGTGTAGTGGGCGGCGGGGCCAGGAGCTCTAATCCATGCATATCAAATGCATGTACAGTTTGTATGTTGTGGTGGCTTGGGCGGCTATGGGCCTGTTACAGACGTACCGAGACATACGGACGTCCCTGCGACAGTGATTAGCAGGAGATCTTTGAGACTGGCAACAAGTGGTTTGATTTGACATGTTTATCTTGTGGATCAATAGGCGCCAGTGTTGTTTCTGGTACTGGCCACACCCTTAACCTCCAGGTGTTGCTATTGTGATCATTTAACTTTCCCTATTTATAGTTGTTTCTCCTACAATGCTGTGCGGTTTATAGCTTCAGTTGGACCTGTGGATAGCTGGTGTTTGGATCTTGGCTGAGTTCCTGGTGCTGCCATAGCTTCTTGGAAGTTAAGGGTTACCTTTCCCTTTGTTAGGCCTTATGGAGACTCCCATTCATTCTTCCTTTTGGAGGAACAGGATGTCTCTTTCCTACCATTAGTACCAGGGTACTTTAGGTTTTAGAGATTCAGCGGAAGGCAGCAGCTAAGCTGGGCAAGTATGCCCGTAATACAGCCTCAACCCCAGCAAAGAATAGCAGTGGCAACAGACACAACTCTCCCACAGATTCGGAGGAAGAAGATACCGCTGCAGGCGCTGCACCCAGGCATGTCTCTGGCATAAGTGACTCCCTGCTAACTTATAAAGACAGAGCTGAGTTGGATGCAGATATGGAGCCAGAAGAACCCACTCTGAAAGACGTCCTGCGAGCCATCACTAAGTGCAGTAAGTCCTTAACTGCTCTTACAATGCAAGTAGGTACTATTAAAGAGGACGTGTCTATAGTGCGCCATGATTTAAAACGGTTGGCGTAGCGTACCACTGCTTTAGAAGGCCACATGGGGGATCTGGAGGATGCCATACCACCTCTAAGAAGGGAAACAAGTGAGCATGCCCGCAAGCTAGATGTTATTGTGGCCAAACAGGACGATTTGGAAAACCATCTATGCAGAAATAATGTGCGTATAGCGGGAGTAGCGGAAAAAGTGGAAGGGCCGAACCCTATTGACTTCTTTGAAAATTGGATTAAAGAGCTTTTTTGGGCTTGAATCTCTTACTTGCTTTTTGCAGTAGAAAAAGCGCATCGGGTCCCGACCCGACCGTTACCACCGGGAGCCCCACCCAGACCAGTGCTCATGAAAATACTTCACTATAAAGATCGGGACATTATCCTCAGAAGAGCTTGTGAAATGCCTGCAATGTCTATCAACGGCCAGAAGGTGTCACTCTTTCCCGATTATTCTCTGGATGTCCAGAAAAGAAGGGCAAAATTCCTGGATATAAAGCGTTGCCTGCGAGGTCTCAACTTGTCCTATTCTATGCTTTATCCGGCAAAATTGAGAGTAGTTGCCTTTGGGACTACCACATTTTTTGAAGACCCAAGAGAAGCGGTGTGATGGCTGGATCGTCATGAGCGACAACTCCGCGCGGCGGAACCACAGGCAGACGGGGACTGAACCATCTCCTCTTCTGATTACCGTTGAATACTTGAGTATACTGCACTGAATGCATCCATGAGAACGTGCACCTGAATGTTTGTGCTGCTATGTACTAGAGTTTCCATTTTTAGTTGCACTGTTTATCCCTTTCTAACAAAAAATAACAGGGATCCATAGAAGTTATATAATATAGATAGGTTTGAGATTATATTGAAATTGCATAGTCCGAGGGGGTGATCACGGTGAGTCCGTGGACTTTACAGACCCCAATGATTGCAGATTCTATTTTTATTGTTCCGTGTTACATGGTTCAGAGTTAAGCTTACTACGGCTCCCCTCACCGGGTAGCCAACTACGGGCTGGGCCCGGTAGTAGTGATGGGTTTTGGTTATTGATCCCACGGTCCTGTCATGGGAGTTGTTGCAGGGACCTGTTGGCACGGCCGATATCCATCCTTTGATTCTAACTGTTTACATGGGGTAGGGATGGGGGGGGTTCCAAGGGTCGCAGTTGGGGAAACTCGGGTTCTTAGGCTCCTTTCACACTTGCGCTCGTCGGTCCGCTCGTGAGCTCCGTTTGAAGGAGCTCACGAGCGGACCCGAACGCCTCCGTCCAGCTCTGATGCAGTCTGAATGGAGCGGATCCGCTCAGACTGCATCAGTCTGGCGGCGTTCAGCCTCCGCTCCGCTCGCCTCCGCACGGACAGGCGGACACCTGAACGCTGCTTGCAGCGTTCAGCTGTCCGCCTGGCCGTGCGGAGGCGTGCGGATCCGTTCAGACATACAATGTAAGTCAATGGGAACGGATCCGCTTGAAGATGAGCCCATATGGCTCAATCTTCAAGCGGATCCGTCCCCCATTGACTTTACATTGAAAGTCTGAACGGATCCGCTCAGGCATCTTGCGCACTTAGAAATTTTTCTAAGTTATTAATGCAGACGGATCCGTACTGAACGGAGCCTCCGTCTGCATTAATATGATCGGATCCGTTCAGAACGGATCCGATCAAGCGCAAGTGTGAAAGTAGCCTTAAGAAGTAATTAGTCACTTGCTGATGTTTGATGACTATGGCTAGTTCCATAAATCTTCAGAGCTGGAATGTGAGAGGGATCAAGGACACCGACAAAAGAAAAGCAGTTTTAGACAATGTACGACAGCACCAGCCTTTAATATGTTGTTCGCCAGAAACTCACTTGCACTCCTCTGACACTCATTTGCTCACTCCTTTCTGGGCTAGACACAGCTTCCATGCTACGTATTTGTCATACGCCAGGGGAGTGAGCATTTTGGTTCATAAAAATATTCCATTTACCTGCATCAATAAAAGAATTGATGAGGAAGGGAGATATATATATATATATTTACACTGCACTTTATTTAATGTTGAATGTGTTCTTAGGCTATTTTCACACTAGCGTTCGGGGCTCCGCTTGTGAGTTCCGTTTAAAGGCTCTCACAAGCGGCCCCCGAACGGATCCGTACGGCCCCAATGCATTCTGAGTGGATGCGGATCCGCTCAGAATGCATCAGTCTGGCACCGTTTGTCCTCCCCTCCGCTCAGCAGGCAAACAATGTAAGTCAATGGGGACGGATCCGTTTGAAGTTGACACAATAGGGCTCAATTTTCAAACTGATCCGTGCCCCATTGACTTTCATTGGATCAGTTTGCATTATCATGAACAATGCAAACGGATCCGTTCTGAAAGGATCTAAGCGTTTGCATTATAGGTGCGGATCCGTCTGTGCAGATACCAGACGGATCCACACCTAAACGCAGGTGTGAAAGTAGACTTATAGGGATCTATATCCCCCCCCACCCTACTCTCCGCTGCTAATAAGGAAGGTGATCTCCTTTATTGCGAACTTGCCACAGGTTCCCACTCTACTTTTTGGTGACTTTAATACTGTTCCCTGTCCGAAACTAGACAAGCTCAGCGAGACCTCTAGTGTGATTAATGAGCGTATTACTCCCTTCACACGGTTAATACAGGAGGCGGCGCTTTTTGACTTCTGGAGACTGAGAAACCCGGATGCGAAACAGTATTCTTGTCACTCTAGTTCGCATGGCTCATTGTCTAGAATTGACTTGGTGCTAGGAAATTAGGCTATGTTTTCCCCTTTTTGGGTTGTTTGCATAAAATCTTATTGAAAATCAATAAAAAAAGAATTGATTTAGATTAGGTTTGGTTAGATAGGACTTTAGGTATTCCTGTGCATGAACTCCACTACCTCTGGTGTCTGTTCATACTGGTAGTCAGTCAGGACTTTCATTAGGGTTTTCACTAGGAGGTGTCCATCTTCCTTCCCTAGTTTTCAGGCCTTATTTCCTTTTCCATTTCCCTCCTATGTTTGGTGTGGGGTTTCCCTCCCACACTAAAGCTTGACAGGTCCCCTCTCCCATCTGGCCCTGGGTGACCACCCGAAATGCCCATATCAGGTTCCACCATAATGTGGCAATAATGAAGGCAATCTTCACATTATAAGATGCACTGAACTTTTGGCCTGATTGTTTTGGGGACAAAATAGTGCTGGAAATACTGTAATTTGTTCCCACACAGTGAACTGAGGACAAAACTGAGGAAAGGTACAGATGTGTCAGATCTGTAGTCCATTTTCTGTGTGGAGTGCACCTTGAAAATCTACAACAAATTGGATCCATCCGATTCCATATTACAGAGATACCTTTTCCTAGAAGCAATAGCAAATCCATAAGAAAAAAAACCCTGTATGCCTCATCTACAAATTGTAGGCATTCAAACACATACTACATAGGACTGGATAGGTTTCCATGGGGTAAAAGTGTGTCTTTATGGAGTATAAATTCAAGAGGTTTACTTTGAGATGTCTCCTTTGCTGGCTTGATTCATTTATTGCTTGTAATCAGGGGTTATGACCACCCTGCAATCCAGCAGTGGTGGCCGCTCTTGCACACTATAGGAAAAGGCACAGCGCACTCCCATGGTCCCAGCCACCAAAGAGGCCGGAGCCTTTTCCTATAGTGAGCAAGCACAGCTAACTTTGCTGGATTGCAGGGTGGTTGCAGCGTATGAAGTGATGGAAAAATGAATCCAGCCACTTAGTAAGTGGCTTGTATTAACCTCCTCTACATGATAAATGCCACTTGCTGAAGTAACGCAACCCTTTTAAAGGTGCTTATATAATGCAAAGCTCAGGAGAAGTTTATTAGTATGGAAATTACATTGATAAAAATGTATTAATATAATTGCAGCATATTAGCATATAACGTATATAACGTATAATGTATTAATATAATTGCAGCATATTAGCATATAACAAATAACACAAATTTTGCAATGATTATACTCACTGGTGGTTGTACAATTAGATCTGCATAATCCTGCATGGATGCTAGAGCAAGGCTCTGCAGATGTTCTGTCATTAATGTAGCAGCACAATTAAAAAAAGATTCAAGTTTCTTATAGTTGCTGTTACTGGGAATTTGCTTTCTCTTGTTTCCTTGGTAAAATATGTTCTGAATTTCTGGAAACCACCTGTGGATTCAGATGGAATTATACAATTGTAACATTCTCATTCTCTGTTACATGTTACTCTACTGGCCTTATATGTTACAAGCATTTTTCAACTGTGTGCTTAGGGTGTGGTTTTCTATATATTGAGATTTTGTACATTTGTTTTTCAGGCATTTTTGAAGTCTATGGAAAAAAGAATTACAGACCATCAAAAGTGCCACACCATGTGTTTATATAGCCTAACACCAATCTCCAGCATGACAGTTTGATAGAAAACAGGTGCAGACTCTTGGATGAGGGAAAGATGATAATTACACTTACCGGTAATTGGATTTTCCATTTAGCCTCCCCAACGGCACTAAGCAGAAGGATACCCCACCTCCCAGGGATAGGAAATAACATGGAGAACAATCATTTAAAAGCCTCCTCCCCTTTACCTTCTCCAGTAAGTGTCCGAGAACTCAAGATGATGCTGAATAGGTATATTTATTTAAACTTCCTTTATCTGATGAAAAGGTATAGCACATAGTAACAAAAAAGGTAACAAAGAATTATTAACAAAACATAAGTTTGGGTGGGAAATCCCAATGCCGTTGGGGAGGCTAAATGGAAAATCCAATTATCAGTAAGTGTAATTATCATCTTTTCCATACGCCTCCCCATCGGCACTAAGCAGGAGGATTAACAGAGTAAACAAAAAATTTAGGGAGGGACCACAGCGGACAAGACTTTACGCCCGAAAGAAAGGTCCCTATTAGAGATAACATCCAGTCTGTAGTGTTTGAAGAAAGAACTTAGACTGGACCAGGTGGCAGCCTGACATATTTGGGCCAGGGAAGCCGAGGCACCTTCCGCCCAGGAGGTAGCAATAGCTCTAGTCGAACGGGCTTTTAACTCCAGGGGAAGAATAGCACCCTTCTCTCTATATGCCCTGGCAATGGTCATCTTAATCCAGAGGGAAATAGTTATTTTTGAAGCCCCTTGACCTTTGTTTCTTCCTGCATACTGGACTAGTAGACTATTTGATTTCTTCTAGGTAAGCCAAGACGCATCTCCTGACGTCTAGATTGTGGTACTAAACCTCCTTGTCAGACCTGGCCTGTGGACAGAAGGTAGGTAATGAAATTTCCTGCTGACAATGGAATTTTGTAAATACTTTAGGTATAAAAGGAAGGATCATTCAAATTATTCTGTCATCCAGAATAGTTCGATATGGTGGACGGCAACATAAGGCCTGGATCTCTCCCACCCTCCTGGCCAAGTTGACAGCAATTAAAAAGGCTGTCTTTAGGGAGAGTAACCAAAGAGGAATCTCACTAAGAGGCTCAAAAGGAGGATCCATAAGTACAGAAAGTACTAGATTAAGGTCCCAGGGAGGCACCGTGGATCTAACTGCTGGGTTTAATCTATGGGCACCTTTAAAGAAACGCCAGATTAAAGCTTCATCAGCTAACTTAACTTTCAGGAAAGCACTGAGAGCCACTACCTGGACCTTCAGAGTACCGACCCTAAATCAGTCTTCTAGGCCTCTTTGTAGGAAATCAAGAATTATCTTGACGTCTGGCAAGACAGTGGGATTCCAGGCATCTTTTGTGAAATGGAGGAAAGCATTCCAGATCCTAAGATAAATCTTACACGTGACAGGCTTCCTACTATTAAGTAGGGTGTTAATAATCACGTTTGACAGTCCTTTGGCTTTTAAGATGGAACGTTCAACATCCATGCTGTCAGATTCAACTGGCGCACATGCGCACATCCGGATGTTGGGCCGTGCCTTGAAAAAGAAGATTCGGAACCTGAGGAAGAAACCAGAACTTCCTGCTTGAGAGGCTTAGCAGAACCATGTTCTTTTGGGCCAATATCAGGATTATCCAGCATTTGTCCTTCATTATTTTTGTCAAGACTCTGGGAATCAAGGTTATTGTGGGAAATGCATATAGCAGACCCTCCGGCCAAGGACCCAAGAACGCATCTACTCTTAGTGGTCTGTCTTCATAAGATAGGGAGTAGAAATGATCCACCTGTCTTTTTATTCTGGAGGCAAAGAGGGCCAGGACTGGGATTCCCCATCTGTCGCATATTGACGGAAATATCTCCTTGTTCAAGGACCACTCTCCTGATTTTAGAGGGTTTCTGCTCAGAAAATCTGCCAGAGCGTTTTCTCTTCCCTTCAGATGTACAGCTGAAATTGAGTTTATGTGATTTTGGGCCTAGGAGAATAACTGGAATGAATTCTGGCAAAGTTTTCTGCTTTTTGTGCCCTGTTTGTTTATATGGGCAACATTTGTACTGTTGTCAGACAAAATCTTGACATCTCTGTGATGGATGGTTGGGTGAAAGGCTTTTAAGGCTAGGAATACTGCCAGAAGTTCCCTCGAGTTTGAGGATAGAGGATGTAATTCCTGACTCCAAACTCCCTGGACTAGCTGATCTCTTCTGTGAGCCCCCTAACCTGACCCGCTTGCGTCTGTTCTTATCACAATTGGGTCTGAGGATCTCCTTGGTTTAGATTTTCCCTTCGTAGCCACCACTGTAGGAAAGCTCTCACCTATCCTGTCTAGGGATAAGCAACTTTTGTTCCAGGTGGAAAGGAGAAAAGCCTGTAGTATTCTGCTGCAGAACTGTGCCCACCTGACTGCTGGGAAGGCTGAGGTCATTAAGCCCAGGATTACAAAAATTTCTTTGATGGACACCCTTGGTTGGGGGCTGGAAAACCGAGATTTTTGCTATTATATTCTGGATCTTCTGTTGGGAGAGAGGCCGTCATAAGGCGGGAATCCAGAAGTATCCCCAGGAAGATCTTCTTGGTGGGGATCAAGTCTGACTTCTCCAGACTTAATTTCCAGCCTAGGGACTGAAGGACGTCTCTGACTATCTGGAATTTTCTGAGGAGAATCTCTGATGAATGATCCATAATCAGGAAATCATCTAAGTAGGGTATAAATAGGATCTCTTGCTGAGGTAAGAACCCTGAAACTTCTGCCATGATCTTTGTAAAAACTCGGGGAGCAGATGAAAGACCGAAAGTGAGGACTTGAAACTGTAGATGGGTATGGTGATCTTCCAGGTAAATCGCAAACCACAGGTATGTCTGATGATCGCTGTGAATGGGAACGTGATAATAGGCCTCCGCCAAATCTAGAGTTATCATGAAACAGTCCTGAAATAACAGATTGATTGTTGCTTTCACTGTATCCATTTTGAATTTTTTGTATTTGACATGTTTGTTGAGATCTCTCAGGTTTATAATGGCCCTGTAAGAGCAGTTAGTTTTTTTCTAAGAAGATTGGTGAACAGAACCCCTTCTCTTTCTGATACAGTGGTACTAGAACAACAGCTTGTTTTAACAGTAGGGTCTGAACCTGGGGTTCAAGAAGTAATTGCTTTTCTTGTTTTAATTTTCTGTTTAAAGGGAGTCTTTCACGCCGATTCACCGTATTAACCTAATAGTGTTATGTCCACGGCATCCCCCCTATTAAAACTGTGCTTACTGTTTGTTCCTTGCTTTCATCATTCTGCAGAAAAACACTTTTAATCCACATGCAAATGAGCCTGTGAAGGCGCCCAGGGGCAGCGTTACAGCGGCCGGAGCCCAGGCCCCTGGGTCATTTTCATACAAAGCCACTACCCCTCTGCCGCGTCTGCCCGCCCTTAGTCTCTGCTCTAACCTCCCTCCTCCCGTCTGTAATCCCGCGCATGTGCCGATGAACGCGATATCGGCGCGTGCGCATTGAATGAACACAGTCGGGCCGGGGCATCACAGTTTACCGTGCGCAACACTGTTATTAGGTTAATAGGGTGAATCGGCGTGAAAGACTCCCTTTAATAAGAACCTTTCTGGAGGGGGGGATAGAATTCTATTCTGTAACTGTCACACATCAGATCTAGAACCCAGGGGGACTTTAAAAACCCCTTCCCAAGCTAAAAGGAAATTTTTCAGTCTTCTACCGGTTCACTGGTGTAATTGATTTGGCTGCTTGGTGGATTTGTCAGGGTTAAATAGAAAACCCCTACCTCTGCCTCTTGAGGGCTGCCAGGAGCCTGAGTTCTCTTTCTTTTTTTGGTCAGACCTGCCCTTTCTTTGGGTATGAAAGTAGCAGCAATTCAGAAAAAAAAGCTGGATTCTGATGGGAAGCCCTTCTTTCTATGAGATGCCTTGTCTAAGATGTCATCTAATACTGAACCAAAAAGCCTGTCCCCCTCACAGGGAATACTACATAGCTTGCTTTTTGAAGTATTGTCCCCAGACCAGGACCTTAGCCAAACGGATCTTCTGGCCAAGTTCGACAGGACCACTGATCTGGCGGAAAGCTTGACCAAGTCAGCAGAAGCATCTGATAAGAAACTAGTAGCTTGCTTCAACACTGGTCAGGATATCCTCTCCAAGAGTACCTGCAAGTAAGTGTTTCTCTAACTGAGATAGCCATAAAGACAGGGTCCTGGCAGTGTAGGTAGCAGCAATACTGGGCCTTAACACCAAGGTACATGTTTCCCAATACTTCATCAGAATAGACTCACATTTTTTTATCCATAGAGTCCCGTAAGAGGCCTACATCCTCAAAGGGGAGGGAGGACTTCTTAGATATTATGGCTACTGGGGCGTCTACCCTGGGAGATTTATCCCAACGGGCCGAATCCCCCTCACTAAAAGGGTATTTTCGTTTGAATACCCTAGAGACTCCTGATCTTCTCTCGGGGTCCTTCCATTCGTCTGCAATCAATTTCTTTATATTTTCATGGACTGGGAGGGAATACACGGCTTCACGGCTTTTCTTATCCCCCAGACCTTTAAACATCTGGTCATGAATTGACTGGGGCTCTTTTGACTGCTGTATGTTCGTGGTAGCCCTGATATTTTTTAGCAGTAAATCGGTGTCTTCAATAGAACACAGGGATCTACCCGATTCATCATCTGAAGAAACAGTCAGAATCGGAGGAGACTTCTCCTTCATCAAAGTCAAACTCAACATCCAGAGGTGCGTCCGGAATAGATCTGGAGGTAGAGGGTCTCTGAGGAATCACCACCATTTTAGCCACAATGGCGGAGCAGACCTACTCTTTAATGATAGATTTCAGGCTGTCCACTAAAGATGGGGTCTCTTCAGCCATAATCTTATCTGTACATCACTGGGAAAGGGGTTTCTTTATGTGGCCGGCAAGCAGTTTTTTACAGATGGCACATTTTTTCTTTAATGAAGGTTCCCCACTTTTGCTGGCTTTGCCCTGCAATAAAAAATAACCCCTTCAGGAAGAGCTTTGGAGTGATTCATTTAAGGGGGAACCTTCACCCTGAAACCCCAATGGTGTACAAAAGAAACTTTGCAAAAAAAAAAAAAGAGACGCATCACTAAATAAGAGGCTTACTTTGCTTAGGGCCTTTGGAGGGTTTGCGGACATGTCAGCAGGCAGGGACATGGCTGCCCCAACACACTGATGCTTCCACGCTCATGAGGAACGCCATTCTCTGTCCGGACGGTAATTTCAGTAGTACTTCCAAGACTCCGGCCCCAAGTCTTGTAATGCCGGCTTCCTCCCTTAGCTGCCTCGCATGGAGGCACAGTATTTCCTGGGGCTGCCTGCGATTCGCAGGACTTATGCCTAGACGCCGGAAGGGCCTATATCTTGCACCGGAACCTGGCGCCCTGCTGAAGCCCTCCTGACTATTTGCCAGGGGAACGGACGGACCCAGGAAAAAAATAATAATAATGACTGCACGACATCTTCCAAAGCAGGGGGGAACCACTGCTCTATTCTCCACTTCATCCCCAGAGGGACAGGAAACAACTGGAGAAGGTAAAGG
This sequence comes from Bufo gargarizans, assembly GCF_014858855.1. NCBI lineage: Eukaryota > Metazoa > Chordata > Amphibia > Anura > Bufonidae > Bufo > Bufo gargarizans. The sequence goes on along the minus strand of NC_058087.1, from coordinate 120,395,290 downwards.
GGAGGAGGCTTTTAAATGATTGTTCTCTATGTTGTTTCCTGTCCCTGGGAGGCGGAGTATCCTCCTGCTTAGTGCCGTTGGGGAGGCGTATGGGGAAAAAAGGTATTCTTTTCTAAGGAAATGTTAGGGATGTCTAAGGCTACTTTCACATTCTTGTTTTGGGCGGATCCGTCATGGATCTGCAAAAACTGATCCGTTACAATAATACAACCGAACGCATCAGTCATGAACGGATCAGTTTGCATTATCTGTAAAATAGCCAAGACTGATCCGTCATGAACTCCACTGAAAGTCAATGGGATCCGTTTTCTATTGTGCCATTTGGCTCAGTTTCGTCAAGCGGACAGCAAAACGCTGCAGGCAGCGTTTTGGTGTCCGCCTTTAGAGCGGAATGGAGACTGATCGGAGGCAAACTGATGCATTCTTAACGGATCATTTTCCATTCAGAATGCATTAGGGCAACACTGATCCGTATTGGACCGCTTGTGAGACCCCATTAAGAATCTCACAAACTGAAAGCCTTAGCCAATACAAAATATGTTCATGTTCATAGGAACACACCTGTAACAATTCATCCAGTACACTGTATGCATACATTGATGGAACAATATGTATTTTCCCTGCAGTGGTAATAACTGTAACAGCTGTCATGTATCATTCTAGCCGATGTGACCGATTAGGCCTGACATTGGCTGCAGGCGTCATCAGATCAAGCCATTTCTTGGTCCTATGGGGACCAGAAGTGGCCAAGAATGGAGCAGTTACGGGACCATGTACAGGTGAGTGTTTTTTTATGTTAAGGGATACAGGGTTGGACCCCAGGAGTTATTGGTTCCAAGGCCAAACAACCCCATAAAAAAATGACTGTTCTTTCATAGGTCATCAGTACATTCCAATGTTTATGTACACCTACTAATTGTATAAGAACACTAGGACCCAGTTATGTGGACTAATAGGCTAACGTTACCCAATAACATTTATTTTCTTTCTTACTTTTTAAGTAATTTATCTTTGGCAGAATCAATTTGTCTCATGACAATATTTTGGAAGACAGATAGCTCCATTGACTCTTGGCGGTTGTGAAATTCATCAGTATCAACAAGACGTAATTGCCTATGGAAGTATGAAAAAAAAAGTTAAACATGACAATTGCAAACAAAGACAGATCACAAAAAACTGCACCTTGTATTCGCACATTGCAGTTTCTGCATGTAAACTGTGTGTTACTTTTAGCCCAAATTAGGCCTTATAATAAAAGTTGTACAATAATTTCCAGACCTCTTAGACTGGCGGCAACCGTGTTGGTGATCATACTTGCCTTATTTCTACTGCGTTGTCTAAGTTTGTTTTCTCTCCTGCTTTTACTGCTAGTCTAAGGTCCCTACATGTAAACTTCCCGTTTGATGCCGCTGTAGCCAATAACTGCCCACTTATCCCCTTGCGTAATGTCAAATCGCAAAATTTGGCCAAAGGAAGAAAAGGGAGCTCATAGGGTGAGCAAGTTAAAAAAACTAGCCTCCAAATACAGGAAAAAGTGGTTACACTCATCTGTGTATTGTTGCACCTGATGTTCAGTGCAACTGTAATGGAGGCGGATAGGAGTGATAGAGTTTGACTGGTTGGTGCTGCCAATTACGTCAGTGTTCACCTTTGGCAGGGGCCAAGCCGCTGTCTGGGTCACTATATGTGGTATGTTTCCCCTGGACTTGGAGGTCGAGTGGAGGGGTGGACATTAGGAGCAAAGACACAACCAGAATTTTGCAAACCAATAGGTTTTTATTGTTACTGTGACAACGCGTTTCAGGGTTCTGCGGACCCCTTTTTCAAGTCTGGTGGAGAAGCTGCTGGAGAAGAGTGCGCTTCTCCCAGCTTCTGGCACGTGCGGCGTCCAGATGGTGTGTGAGAAGCCACAGAAGCTGCCAGAAGCTGGGAGCAGCGCACTCTTCTCCAGCAGCTTCTCCACCAGACTTGGAAAAGGGGTCCACAGAACCCCGAAACGCGTTGTCACAGTAACAATAAAAACCTATTGGTTTGCAAAATTCTGGTTGTGTCTTTGCGCCTAATGTCCACCCCTCCACTCGACCTCCAAGTCCAGTGGAAACATACCACATGTAATGTCAAATGATCATGATGTGCAAGAGGAGATCACCGCGGCAGCCAGAGATTGGCTGCAGCAGTGTCAAACAGGAAGTTTAAATGGAGGGACCCAAAAGCAGCAGTGGAAGCCAAGGAGGAACAAGCCAGGGCCCTGGTCTGGGGATCATGTAAGTATGATCACCAACGAGGGTCCTGCCAGTTTGGGAGGTCTCAAAATTAGTGCACAAACGCCTTAATGCCACATAAAAAAATAAGTAAGCATGACCCAAGTAAGATCTGTGCTGTGATTACTAACCTGAATGATGAATGCCACAAATCTAAAACAGCAGCCATTGTTGGGTTTACTGAGTTTAAATTATCGTTGATGAAATTAAAATTGGCCAAAAATGACTTCCTCCAGGGTTTTGGCACTACTTCCAATCTAAAACATAAAAAAACATTTAAAATATATTAAAGGTATGGCTTAAAGAAGTAAACCATTATAATTAGGACATAATAGAGGAGACCATATAATATGAATTTGTACATTCTTTATTTTTCAATCTTGACAAAATACAGTATTTATTGCCCGCTTGCCAGATATTGATGACCTATACTGAGGATATGTCATCAATAGGTACTCGCTGCACAAACTCTTTAAATGTACCACTGACTTACAAGGATTGTTTGGGTCTAGGGCGCTGCCTCTATGTAATATTAGTATAGGGCTGGTCTTTCCAAGCTGCCTCCCTGCATGAGGGAGAAAACAGTGGATATCACCCCACAAATTCCATTGTAGAACAACTAGATATGTGGAAGCCTTCTTTAACTTGGCTAAAGTCAAATTCACACACTTGCATAGAGTATAACATATTATTAGCAATTGATTATTGGAAAAAAACTACAGATGACTAATTTCCTTATTACTCCACATTAAGAAGTGACATGTCACATCTACACACAGATTCCATAAGTAAGCTTCAGTCACCACATATGCAGACAAGCATGTGGAACCAGGTAGTCATCTTCAGATTTCTGCCACAGATTCCATGCTACATTTTGCCACACACCACATTATAGTCCTATGTACATACCATAAAAAAAAATCTAAATAATGTTCATTATAAAATTACACATTAAGACAGTTTTTCTTTTAGACAAATTTATAAATTTCCCTTAATGTACTTACCTTTCAAATACACATCAATGGTTCCCTGATCTTCTGCCATTCTCTGTATACCTGTGTATGCCATTACTGTCCCTGTGTATGCCATTACCACCCTGTATGCCCATTGCGCAAAAAACACTAGATAATCCTCCCAGGGTAGGAGACCTGACCCCTTCCACTTGTTGCTTCTTACATGCAGTCTATCTAGGTTATGTTGTAATGCCCATAACAACCATTCAGAGCTCAGCGTTACTTTTATTGAATTGTTCTGAGCAAACCATCAGGAATGGAGGAATGGTGTTAGGATGTGATTCTGCTTATAAATTATGCTATATATTTTATTACCGTTTATTACAGTAACCAAATAAGATGTAAAATAAATATTTTCTGCATAAGATGGGCCAGTATTTTTTATGTTTTTTTAAATACATAGGATGGAATAGTAGACTACAATATTCCATTCATAGATATACAGCAAAAAATGTATAATAATACTAATTTTTGTTGACGGAGGGGTCCTATGGGACATGGATGCCCCTGTATACCCATAACATTGTGCAACTTGAATCCTTTTTTGACTAATACACTTAGGGGAATTCTCCATATGTATACCTCCAACAGAAGGTCAAATGTGATGTACGGTACATAGAATCAAAAAACGAAACTAAATATATAGCTATATTGAACCTTATTAAAAAAGAAATGACTTACTCTGAACGATGTGGTTCCAAAACAGTTTGTTTATTCTCAATCTTCTCCCTTGGATCTTTTAAAACAAAGTCAACTAGAAGAAACAGAAAATAATATGTAATTGATTGGCAAATTAAACTATCATTACTATTGGGAAATGTGTATGTATATAGTATAGTTCACATTCAACACATTTTGAAAGTCTTCAGACCGTTTAGTGCTAAAATTAATCTAAAAAGTTTTTACCCCATCAATCTGCACTAAATCCCCAATAAAATAAAATGAAAACAGAATTTTAGAAATGTTTGCCAAGTTATTAAAAAAAGAAAAAGTTAAATTCAGACACTAATTTCTCTTAATCATCCTTGAGGTGTTTCTACAGTTTGACTGGGATCCACCTCAGGTAAATTCAGTTGATTGGACATGATTTGATAACACACATCCCTGTCTATATAAGGTCTGAGAACTGAAAATGTATGACAGGAGGAAAGAACTGCCTGTAGAGCTCAAAGGCAGGATTGTGTGGAGGCACAGATCTGGAGAAGGGTACAAAAGATTCTGCTGCATTCAAAGTTCCCAAGAGGATAGTGGCCTCCAATATTCCTATAAGAAAGAATCAGGAATCATCCTGGCTGCTCCACCAAACTAAGTAATCAGGGCAAAAAGGCCCTGGTAAGAGAGGTGACCAGTGTCACCTCTGGCTGAGCACTGGCCGTACGCAGATGGGAGAAATTTCCAGAAGGTCAACCATCACTGCAGCACTCCACAATTCTGGATATATGGCAGAGAGACCAGAAAAAAGCCTCTCCTCAGTAAAAGACACATGAAAGTTTGCAATAAAGCACTCTCAGATTGTGAAACAAGATTCTCTGGTCTGATGAAACCAAGAGTAAACGATTTTAGCCTCAATTCTAAGCATTATGTTTGGAGGAATCCAAGTACTGCCCAATACCAGCTCATCAGTGAATCATGGTGGTGGTGGTGGCGGCAACATGCTGTGGGATATTTTTTAGCATCTGGGAAAGGGAGTGACCCCATTTTGGAAAGAAGACACCCCAAGGTATTCCGTGAGGGGCACTGCGAGTTCCTAGAATGTTTTATTTTTTGTCACAAGTTAGCGGAAAATGATGATTTTTTTTTTTTCTCTTTTTTCCTTACAAAGTCTCATATTCCACTAACTTGCGACAAAAAATAAAAAATTCTAGGAACTCGCCATGCCCCTCACGGAATACCTTGGGGTGTCTTCTTTCCAAAATGGGGTCACTTGTGGTGTAGTTATACTGCCCTGGCAATTTTGGGGCCCAAATGTGTGAGAAGAACTTTGCAATCAAAATCTGTAAAAAATGACCGGTGAAATCTGAAAGGTGCACTTTGGAATTTGTGCCCCTTTGCCCACCTTGGCATCAAAAAAGTGTCACACATCTGGTATCGCCGTACTCAGGAGAAGTTGGGGAATGTGTTTTGTGGTGTCATTTTACATATACCCATGCTGGGTGAGAGAAATATCTTGGCAAAAGACAACTTTTCCAATTTTTTTATACAAAGTTGGCATTTGACCAAGATATTTTTCTCACCCAGCATGGATATATGTAAAATGACACCCCAAAACACATTGCCCATCTTCTCCTGAGTACGGCGATACCAGATGTGTCACACTTTTTTGCTGCCAAGGTGGGCAAAGGGGCACATATTCCAAAGTGCACCTTTCGGATTTTGCAGGGCATTTTTTACACATTTTGATTGCAAAGTTCTTCTCACACATTTGGGCCCCTAAATTGCCAGGGCAGTATAACTACCCCACAAGTGACAACATTTTGGAAAGAAGACACCCCAAGGTATTCCGTGAGGGGCATGGCGAGTTCCTAGAATTTTTTATTTTTTGTCGCAAGTTAGTGGAATATGAGACTTTGTAAGGAAAAAAGAAAAAAAAAAGAAAAATCATCATTTTCCGCTAAATTGTGACAAAAAATAAAAAATTCTAGGAACTCGCCGTGCCCCTCACGGAATACCTTGGGGTGTCTTCTTTCCAAAATGGGGTCACTTGTGGCGTAGTTATACTGCCCTGGCAATTTAGGGGCCCAAATGTGTAAGAAGTACCTTGCAATCAAAATGTGTAAAAAATGGCCTGCGAAATCCGAAAGGTGCCCCTTTGCCCACCTTGGCTGCAAAAAAAGTGTCACACATCTGGTATCGCCGTACTCAGGAGAAGTTGGGGAATGTGTTTTGGGGTGTCATTTTACATATACCCATGCTGGGTGAGAGAAATATCTTGGCAAAAGACAACTTTTCCCATTTTTTTATACAAAGTTGGCATTTGACCAAGATATTTTTCTCACCCAGCATGGGTATATGTAAAATGACACCCCAAAACACATTCCCCAACTTCTCCTGAGTACGGCGATACCAGATGTGTGACACTTTTTTGCAGCCTAGATGCGCAAAGGGGCCCAAATTCCTTTTAGGAGGGCTTTTTTAGACATTTGGATCCCAGACTTCTTCTCACACTTTTGGGCCCCTAAAAAGCCAGGGCAGTATAAATACCCCACATGTGACCCCACTTTGGAAAGAAGACACCCCGAGGTATTCAATGAGGGGCATGGCGAGTTCCTAGATTTTTATTTTTTTTGCATAAGTTAGCGGATATTGATTTTTTTAGTTTTTTTTCTCACAAAGTCTCACTTTCCGCTAACTTAGGACAAAAATTTCAATCTTTCATGGACTCAATATGCCCCTCACGGAATACCTTGGGGTGTCTTCTTTCCGAAATGGGGTCACATGTGGGGTATTTATACTGCCCTGGCTTTTTAGGGGCCCTAAAGCGTGAGAAGTCTGGAATATAAATGTCTAAAAATGTTTACGCATTTGGATTCCGTGAGGGGTATGGTGCGTCCATGTGAGATTTTATTTTTTGACACAAGTTAGTGGAATATGAGACTTTGTAAGAAAAAACAAAAACAAACAAAAAATGTCCGCTAACTTGTGCCAAAAAAAATGGCTGAATGGAGCCTTACCAGGGGGAGGGTGATCAATGACAGGGGAGTGATCAATGACAGGGGGGTGATCAATGACAGGGGGGTGATCACCCATATAGACTCCCTGATCACCCCCCTGTCATTGATCACCCCCCCTGTAAGGCTCCATTCAGACGTCCGCATGATTTTTACGGATCCATGGATACATGGATCGGATCCACAGAACGCATGCGGACGTCTGAATGGAGCCTTACAGGGGGGTTATCAATGACAGGGGGTGATCAGGGTGATCACCCCCCTGTCACTGATCACCCCCCCTGTAAGGCTCCATTCAGACGTCCGCATGATTTTTACGGATCCATGGATACATGGATCGGATCCACAGAACGCATGCGGACGTCTGAATGGAGCCTTACAGGGGGGTTATCAATGACAGGGGGTGATCAGGGTAATCAGGGTGATCACCCCCCTGTCACTGATCACCCCCCCTGTAAGGCTCCATTCAGACATCCGCATGATTTTTTACGGATCCATGGATACATGGATCGGATCCACAAAACGCATGCGGACGTCTGAATGGAGCCTTACAGGGGGGTTATCAATGACAGGGGGTGATCAGGGTAATCAGGGTGATCACCCCCCTGTCACTGATCACCCCCCCTGTAAGGCTCCATTCAGACATCCGCATGATTTTTTACGGATCCATGGATACATGGATCGGATCCACAGAACGCATGCGGACGTCTGAATGGAGCCTTACAGGGGGGTTATCAATGACAGGGGGTGATCAGGGTAATCAGGGTGATCACCCCCCTGTCACTGATCACCCCCCCTGTAAGGCTCCATTCAGACATCCGCATGATTTTTTACGGATCCATGGATACATGGATCGGATCCACAAAACGCATGCGGACGTCTGAATGGAGCCTTACAGGGGGGTTATCAATGACAGGGGGTGATCAGGGTAATCAGGGTGATCACCCCCCTGTCACTGATCACCCCCCCTGTAAGGCTCCATTCAGACATCCGCATGATTTTTACGGATACATGGATACATGGATCGGATCCACAGAACGCATGCGGACGTCTGAATGGAGCCTTACAGGGGGGTTATCAATGACAGGGGGTGATCAGGGTAATCAGGGTGATCACCCCCCTGTCACTGATCACCCCCCCTGTAAGGCTCCATTCAGACATCCGCATGATTTTTTACGGATCCATGGATACATGGATCGGATCCACAGAACGCATGCGGACGTCTGAATGGAGCCTTACAGGGGGGTTATCAATGACAGGGGGTGATCAGGGTAATCACCCCCCTGTCACTGATCACCCCCCCTGTAAGGCTCCATTCAGACGTCCGCATGATTTTTACGGATCCATGGATACATGGATCGGATCCGTAAAAATCATGCGGACGTCTGAATGGAGCCTGACAGGGGGGTGATCAATGACAGGGGGGTGATCAATGACAGGGGGTGATCAGGGAGTGTATATGGGTGATCACCCGCCTGTCATTGATCACCCCCCTGTAAGGCTCCATTCAGACGTCCGCATGATTTTTACGGATCCATGGATACATGGATCGGATCCGTAAAAATCATGCGGACGTCTGAATGGAGCCTGACAGGGCGGTGATCAATGACAGGGGGTGATCAGGGAGTGTATATGGGTGATCACCCGCCTGTCATTGATCACCCCCCTGTAAGGCTCCATTCAGACGTCCGCATGATTTTTACGGATCCATGGATACATGGATCGGATCCGTAAAAATCATGCGGACGTCTGAACGGAGCCTGACAGGGGGGTGATCAATGACAGGGCGGTGATCAATGACAGGGGGGTGATCAGGGAGTTTATATGGGGTGATCAGGGGTTTATAAGGGGTTAATAAGTGACGGGGGGGGGGGGGGTGTAGTGTAGTGTAGTGTGGTGTTTGGTGGGACTGTACTGACCTACCTGAGTCCTCTGGTGGTCGATCCTAACAAAAGGGACCACCAGAGGACCAGGTAGGAGGTATATTAGACGCTGTTATGAAAACAGCGTCTAATATACCTGTTAGGGGTTAAAAAATTCGGATCTCCAGCCTGCCAGCGAGCGATCGCCGCTGGCAGGCTGGAGGTCCACTCGCTTACCTTCTGTTCCTGTGAGCGCGCGCGCCTGTGCGCGCGCGTTCACAGGAAATCTTGCGTCTCGCGAGAAGACGCGTATATGCGTCCAGGAGGAATAAAGCAACCACCTCCCGGACGCATATACGCGTACGGCGGTCGGGAGGTGGTTAACACAGTTTTATGGGTTCCCTGACCAGTTACCTTAATTCTCCAGGTCACTACAACTAAGGCAATACCAACTATAGGGGAGATTTATCAAAACTGGTGCAAAGTAAAACTGGCTTAGTTGCCGATACCAACCAATCCGATTCCACATTTCATTTTTCACAGCTACTTTTAAAAATGAAAAGTGGAATTTGATTGGTTGCCAGGGGGAACCAAGGCAGTTTTTTTTTTTACACAACTTTTGATAAATCTCCCCATATATTTATATAGTTTTTCTTCTGTTAATACTATAAATTCTACCTCCCATAACTTTTTTTTATAATTATGTTTACGGAGCTGTACTGACTTGTTTATTTACTTATTATGCGCCTATTTTTATTTTCAGTTGTACGCAGCTCTTAGAGGTATTTTTCAAAAGGTCCTAAACCCTCATGCTTGGATTCTGCAGAAGTAGAGCACTGGACTATTTAAACATATCTTACAGAAAGACACATGTATTACAAGCTACAATACTAAAAAGAAATGACAAAGATCGTATGCAGTCCCAGGCAGAGTACTGCTCTCCTCTCATGCTTATTGCACTTGTTTTATTTTAGATGATGTATGAATACTCCCTTTTTAGATGTACAGATTCCTGAAATTAATTACACATACATAACTAAAAAAGGTTAAATTTCTGGGGAAATTGTGTGAAGTGTTCTTGCCTCTACCAGTAGTCTACAACTGGAGTGGGCGGAGTAACTGGGTGGAGTGGCTTGAGTAACTGTTGTGTGGCTGGAGTAACTGTGGAAAGGTTGGAGTGGGCAGAGTAAGGCCTCATGCACACGACCGTTGTGTGCATCCGTGGCCGTTGTGCCGTTTTCCGTTTTTTTTCACGGACCCATTGACTTTCAATGGGTCCGTGGAAAAATCGGAAAATGCACCGTTTGGCAGCCGCATCCGTGAGCCGTGTTTCCTGGCCGTGAAAAAAATATGACCTGTCCTATTTTTTTCACGGCCAACGGTTCACGGGCCCATTCAAGTCAATGGGTCCGTGAAAGAACACGGATGCACACAAGATTGGCATCCGTGTCCGTGATCCGTGGCCGTAGGTTTTAGTTTCATACAGACGGATCCGAAGATCCGTCTGCATAAAAGCTTTTTCAGAGCTGAGTTTTCACTTCGTGAAAACTCAGATCCGACAGTATATTCTAACACAGAGGCGTTCCCATGGTGATGGGACGCTTCTAGTTAGAATACACTACAAACTGTGTACAAGACTCGATCTCTTACAGGGGGATATGATAGTACAATTAACCCCATCATATCCCCCTGTAAGAGATCAGGGCTGCCAGGCAGCAGGGGGCAGACCCCCCCCTCCCCAGTTTGAATATCATTGTGCGGCGCCCCCTCCCCTGTTGTTAACTCGTTGGTGGCCAGTGTGCGCACCCCCCTCCCTCCCTCCCTCTATTGTTTTAATACATTGGGGCCAGTGTGCGCGCGCCCCCCCCAACCCCCCCTCCCTCCCTCTATTGTTTTAATACATTGGGGCCAGTGTGCGCGCCCCCCCAACCCCCCCTCCCTCCCTCTATTGTTTTAATACATTGGGGCCAGTGTGCGCACCCCCCCACCCCCCCCCCCCCTCCCTCCCTCTATTGTAATCATCATCGGTGGCAGCGGAGTAGAAGATTTTCATACTTACCTGGCTGCTGGCTGCTGCGATGTCTGCGTCCGGCCGGGAGCTCCTCCTACTGGTAAGTGACAGCAATGCGCCGCACAGACCTGTCACTTACCAGTAGGAGGAGCTCCCGGCCGGACATAGAGATCGCAGCAGCCAGCAACCAGGTAAGTATGAATCTTCTACTCCGCTGCCACCGATGATCGGGGGGGCACACTGGCCCCAATGCTATTATTACAATAGAGGGAGGGAGGGGGGGGGGGGGGGTTGGGGGGGCGCACACACTGGCCCCAATGCTATTATTACAATAGAGGGAGGGAGGGAGGGGGGTGCGCACACTGGCCACCAACGAGTTAACAACAGGGGAGGGGGGGCCCACTGGCCACCAATGAGTTAAAAACAGGGGGCAGTCATGTACACAGTTTTTTTGTATATTCTAACCTGAAGCGTCTCCATCACCATGGGAACGCCTCTGTGTTAGAATATACTGTCGGAAATGAGTTTCACGATGTAGCTCATATCCGACAGTATATTCTAACATAGAGGCGTTCCCATGGTGATGGGGACGCTACAAGTTAAAATATACCATCGGATTGGAGAAAACTCCAATCCGATGGTATAACAGAACTCCAGACTTTACCTTGAAAGTCAATGGGGACGGATCCGTTTGAAATGGCACCATATTGTGTCAACATCAAACGGATCCGTCCCCATTGACTTGCATTGTAATTCAGGACGGATCCGTTTGGCTCCGCACGGCCAGGCGGACACCAAAATGACTTTTTTTTCATGTCCGTGGATCCTCCAAAAATCAAGGAAGACCCACGGACGGAAAAACGGTCACGGATCACGGACCAACGGAACCCCGTTTTGCGGACCGTGAAAAAAAACGTCCGTGTGCATGAGGCCTAACTGTGAGGAGTGTTTGGAGTGAGTAAAGGTAGTAAACATTACACTAACCAATTGATCGATCAAATTTAACCACCTCAGCTCCCCTAGCTTAAACCCCCTTAATGACCAGACCACTTTTTACACTTCTGCACTACACTACTTTCACCGTTTATTGCTCGGTTATACAACTTACCACCCAAATGAATTTTACCTCCTTTTCTTCTCACTAATAGAGCTTTCATTTGGTGGTATTTCATTGCTGCTGACATTTTTGCAAAAAAATGAAATTTTTCACTTTCTGTTGTAAATTTTTTTTAAAAAAACTACATTTCTGTATAAAAAATGTTCTCTAAATTTATTGTTCTACATGTCTTTGATAAAAAAAAAAATGCAATAAGTATATATATTTATTGGTTTGTGCAAAAGTTATAGCGTTTACAAACTATGGGGCAAAAAAATTAATTTACGCACTTTGACTTTCTGAGCACCTGTCATGTTTCCTGAGGTTTTAAAATGCCCAGACAGTAGGAACACCCCATAAATGACCCCATTTCGGAAAGTAGACACCCTAAGGTATTCGCTGATGGGCACAGTGAGTTCATGGAAGTTTTTATTTTTTTGTCACAAGTTAGCGGAAATGGAATACCTTTTTTTTTTTTCTTACAAAGTCTCATATTCCACTAACTTGTGACAAAAAATAACATTTTACATGAACTCACCATACCCCTCACAGAATACTTTGGGGTGTCTTCTTTCCAAAATGGGATCACATGTGGAGTATTTATACTGCCCTTGCATTTTAGGGGCCCTAAAGTGTGAGAAGTAGTTTGGAATCCAAATGCGTAAAAATGCCCTGTGAAATCCTAAAAGTACTCATTGGAATTTGGGCCCCTTTGCACACATAGGCAGCAAAAAAGTGTCACACATGTGGTATCGCCGTACTCAGAAGAAGTAGGGCAATGTGTTTTGGGGTGTATTTTTACATATACACATGCTGGATGAGAGAAATATCTCTAAAATGACAACTCTGTATTAAAAAATGGGAAAAGTTGTCTTTTACAGAGATATTTATCTCACCCAGCATGGGTATATGTAAAAATACACCCCAAAACACATTGCCCTACTTCTTCTGAGTATGGCGATACCACATTTGTGACACTTTTTTGCAGCCTATGTGCGCAAAGGGGCCCAAATATGTATAGGTCGCGTGGTGCCACAGAAGCCAATCTGTTCTAAAAACAAATGCCTGAAGAGGGGCACACTTGTGTAGAAATTGTCCACATAAAGGTGGTACCCCTTGCCAAATAAGGGTGACACCAAGTCCCAGACTGTCTTCCCACTGCCCCCCAGGTAGTCAGGGCAACCGACCGGACCGACTCCAGGGTCTAATCTTTACCCTCAAAGACACGAAATTTGTGCATATAGCCTGTGGCCCTTTCACAGAGCTTATACAATTGGACCCCATACCGGGTGCGCTTGCTTGGGATGTATTGTTTGAAGCCAAGGCGCCCGGGAAAATGTATCAGGGACTCGTCTATGCAGATGTTTTGCTCAGGAGTATACAAATCTGCAAATTTGGTGTTAAAGTGGTCTATGAGGGGCCGAATTTTGTGAAGGCGGTCAAAAGCTGGGTGGCCTCTGGGACGAGAGGTGCTGTTATCACTAAAGTGCAGGAAACGCAGGATCATCTCAAATCGTGTCCTGGACATGGCAGCAGAGAACATGGGCATGTGATGAATTGGGTCCGCAATTCATGCTTTTTTGTCAGGCCAATGTTGAGGAGAAGGCCCAGAAAAGTCTTAAGTTCGGAAACTTGGACGGGTTTCCACCGGAAAGACTGGGCATAAAAGCTTCCCAGGTTGGCGGCTATAAATTGAGTCAAAGAGCTCCGCAGTGAGGAACAGCTCAAAAAACCCCAGTGCCGATCCAATCTGAGCTGTCTGAACCCGAACTCCGGACTGGGCGGTGAAAGCGGGAACTACTGGTGCGGCTGAAGATCAGGGTTTGCCAGCACCTCAGGGACTCTAGGGGCTCTACGGGCCTGTCTGTGCAGTGGCTGCGACGGGGGAACTACTGCACGTGCCACCGTACCAGCTTCAACTGCCCTTCTGGTGCTCGCCACTTCACCATGTTCTACGGCAGTGCTGGTACTAGGTCCAGGATAGGCTGCGCTGCTGGTGTATGCCTCACCACGTAATCCGACAGCGCCAACCCCACTCTGCTGCCCTTGAAGCGGATCCTGAGCAACCTGTGGTCTAGCAACATGGGGCCGGGTACGCCTGGTGGTATCAGGGACCTCAACCTCATCGTCTGAACTTTGGGTCAGACTACCACTGCTTTCTACAGGTTCGTATTCTGACCCGCTGGAACCGTTAGATGAGGGGTCCCATTCCTCATCCGACTGGGTCAGAAGCCTGTAGGCCTCTTCAGAAGAATACCCCTTACTTGCCATTTGGTCAACTAAATTTAGGGGGTATTCCCTGAGACTCCCCAAGAAAAAAAGCAAGCCTGTCTTACAAATGGGAGGCTAGCGAAGTACAGAAAGCCGCTGCGATTAATAAAAAATATCAAAACTGATTTTTTTTTTTATCGCCGCAGCGCTTGTGTAGTGATTGTGCTTGGTCTACTAACAGTGATCTGTGCTCTCTGCTGGGATCAACCGACGAAAAGGAGTTATATGGCTTGTGATTAGTTTTTTTCTAAAGTCACCAACCTGCCAGCGCTGATTATTGGCTGGTAGGCTGGCGACGAACTCCTTCTGCGACTTTTGCTGACCCGCATTGCTCATGTGTGGGCCGGATATGCGCGTCATCTCGCGTCTCGCGAGATTATGCATCAATGTGTACAGAAGGAATAACCCGGCCGCCCGCAGGACGCATCCCTGCGTTAGGCGGTCGGGAGGAGGTTAAAAAGTGCACATGGCAAGCTGGATAGAGTGAGAAATGCATTTCAACTTTTATTTATATAGCACATTTAATTGCAATGTTGTTGGCCAAAGTGCTTCACAGTTACATTAAAACATACATTTATAAAAACATTAGCAGCTGATTTGTGTAGGTAGGCTTGAAAATGAGGGAGTGGTGGCAGTTTAGAAATCATGTCCTGATTTTTCAGCTCATACTCTAGCTTTTGTCAGCTCCCACTCTAGTTTTGAATATTCTGCCATTCATTCCTATGGGACCAATTTCGCCACAAAAACGCTGATATTTTGTGAACCATTCGGCTAAACGTTCCACAAAATAATAGCACACCAATCAGGAACAATCCGCACGTTTCGGTATATTACTGTCTATGTAGTGTAAAAACTGTGGGAGGAGTTAGGGTGGTAAATTTGGCTATAATAATAAGAATATATATGTGAGATAACAGGAAGTGGTCTTGTCAACCAAGAACAATTAATAATAATGATGATAATAAAAAGAAACTCACCAATTGCTTTCTTTACACTGAGAAGATAATCTTCTTTCATTTCATCTGACAACATATCAATACTATCAGTGTAAACCTTTAAGTGTTCTGGAACCAAACGTAAGACATTTTCCAGCCATGAATCTTCCATGGAAGCTACATGTTCTGTGTCAATCCCATGGCTTATGTAGTAATTGTACCTCTAATGTGAGAAAAGAAAATGCAAGTTATGAACTAAAAAATGTAAACATGCTAAACAGGGGTAGACTGGCAACTGGAAAAATACTAAAAGCAGCCCCATTTTGTAGTCTGGTCCAAATAGATGAAAGCCAGGGCCAGCAATACCATATTGTGGCACATTATACCACCCCAACAGAGCCAAATACCACAGTCCATCATAAAATACTACCAGCAGCACAAAATACATCCCCAAAAACTTCCAATAGCCAGCCGTGAGGAGGGTTCAGGCGGCTCCCTGGGAAATTTCCCTGTAAGGTCTATGGCCAATCTGCCCCTGATGCTAAAGATTACTGGAAAGTTTGTACATATGTTACAACAGTCATAGTTCTTACTGAACTCCTTGGTTCCTAGAATGATTTTTGATTGGTGGCAGTTGCCAGGACATCAAGACAGCAGATGTCAGGGGGAAAAAAAACTAAGTAATAGTGAATGGAGCTAGAGTCAGACCAGGAAGTGGATGCAAGTAACAGGAATTGAGTGTGTTGCACAGCTGGATCCATAGCCAGGAAACCTGAAGATACTCAGATGTGATTAACCCTTTAATGACCAGGCCTGACAAGACCTTAAAGGGGTTGTGCAATTGATGCTGCAGCAGTGACCTGCTCCTTTTGTGCCATGTGACCATTTGTCATGACGCAAGGGGAGCAGGTCACCGCTGTGGCCAAGGATCGGCTGCAGCAATGTCAAAAGGAAGTTTACATCCTCGGAGCCCAGTAGAGAAGCCAAGGCCGCGAAGCAAAGAAGCCAGCACCAAGAAAGCAAGTATGCTTCCATTTACAGACCCCCCACTCCCCCAAAGGTGCACAACCACTTTAACGACCAGGCACTATTTAGTCATTTATCCTAAACAGTGGTTCAACGGGCGTAACTTTATTTGTTGGACTACCAAAATAATTTGCATGTTTTTTTAAGTGGCACCTATTGCTTTTTATTAATATGTTTTTACAGAATCTTTTTTTCTTTTTTAGTTTTATTTGGGGAAAACTGTAAAAATAAATATTTAGTTTTCAAAATAAAGTTTTAATAAATATACAAACTGATACCAAAATAAGTTATTAAAATGGGTTCCCAATTGTAATAGACATGCTAGATATGCTTAGTTTTTCAGACAAAGGGCAACTGTGTTGGATTGGGCATTTTTTTCCTCTCTTATTTATATTTAATTATATATATTTCTTTATGTATTTTTGTCACAAAATATATCCCCCAAGAGATCACTAAAAGACTTCTGAGAGACGTTATTTTAGGATTTTGCAATTTTCCTCTCTAATTGGAACATTCAAAGCAGTTAAAGGGGAAAACAGCAACCTGTGGGGCAATTGTGCACAGGCAGAGCTGTTCATGGTTTGCCATTACTTAGGCTCCATTCACACGTCCGGAAAATGGGTCCGCATCCTTTTCGCAATTTTGCGGAAAGGGTGCGGACCCATTCATTCTCTATGGGGACGGAATGTGCTGTCCGCATCCACATTTGCGGATCCGCACTTTCGCATCCGTGCTTCCGTTTCCGCAAAAAAATAGAACATGTCCTATTCTTGTCCGCAATTGCGGACAAGAACAGGCATATTCTATTATGTCGGCAATGTGTGGTCCGCAAAATGCGGAAAGCACATTGCCTCTTTCCGTGTTTTGCGGATCCGTGTCTCCGTGTATCCGCAAAACACATTGCGGACGTGTGAATACAGCCTTAGCAGCTCGTCTACGCCCAAGACACCTGGTGATTCCCGGGTCCAATAGAGGAAGTGGTATAGCTGCCCTTTATTTCGTGATAATCAGGGGACCGGGTAAGTATCGTCTATAGGAGGAGGAGTAGCCCGGGCATTGTGGTGGTGGTGGGGGGTTATTCCAACTTTTCAATAACCCCTTTAAGGGTGCATTCAAATTGTGTGGCTGTTTTCCTTGTGGAGATGAAACCCAAGATTCTGTAAAAATCACAAGCATAACAAAAATGTTGGCAAAAGATCATGAATTTTTTTTCTGATGGGGCTTAGTTAGTGCATATATGGCTGTTTTAAAAATAATTCAGCATTTTTATATTAAATGTTGGAAATTTGAGAATCATAGCGGAAAACAAGAACCGACTGGGTTTCCCTTTTAATTCTATTCTTCTTACCAAAATGTCTTTATCTAATGGAGATGTGCCAGAAGATGTGATTGTTTGATCCAGTTGAAGAGGCTGCACTATAGCACCATAATTTTTCCTGAAAACAGTAAAATATACAACACAATTAAATGAAAACTAGTTGGTCTACTTTTCATTGATACATGTCTGAAGGCAAACAACAAACATAAAATGTGCCAAATTTCTTAATGATCATAAGGATTCATTTTTTGGGGTGCATCAGTGGACACAGCGGCCTTTGCCCTGCTTGCCAAGCACAGCGCCGTACATGTGCAATGTGTTTTTTTTCACCAGAAAACATGGTCTAAAGACTCTCCTTAGTAACCCTCTAACAGTACTACTAGGGAAAGCCTATTTCCAGTCTTCTACTGAGCACTGAAAATGACTGTGCAGAATACAGAGGCAGGTGTCTCAGCCTTCCTCTTTTCTAACTACCGCAGAACCTGTCTCCTTACATCATTTTTGCAGTCCATTTAACATATACCAAAAACGTATATGTTAACGAATGCCTCAGACTGATACCATACAGTGGCATCCATCACCATAGAGTTCAATTGTTAAAAAAACAAAAACGTACCAGCGGTAAAATGTAATGAGAGGACATCCTAGCTCACGCACATAATGGAGAGGACTCAAAAAGGAGTCCCCTTAATGCATTTTACTGCTGGTTTGTGAGACCACATTGTTGGAATGCTAGTCATTATGAAGATACAAATTACATAATAATAACTTACATTATTATGTCTACAAGGGCACTTCTGTATTGCTCACGGTCCCTCTTTGGGTGGGAATAACTGCTTCTCATATTAAAAGAAGGTCCAGTCGATAAATCATCATATTTTGAAGGTCTATGCTTCGGAAAGCTAGAGTTCAAGAGTTTGCTTCTTTTGCTTTTTGGGCTGACAAGAAAACCTGAAATGTAAAACAGTACAAATGTCTAATGTCAACGTAATAAGGTTATTAATGACATTCATTCTAGATTCTCTAGCAGAGTTTCCTTTTTTGTGCAGGTGGTTCAATTTAAAATTGATCTAAAAGTTTGTGATTGCCTAATAGCATTCCTACTTACATTCACAGACTAGTGAACACTTTCCATCTAAAGCCCAATAAAGCACACTTTTTGCTCAACTTCAGTTTTACTGAATAACCAAAAAGGTCTTATTATGTCCTATCTAGTTTTGTATTCGGAACTGTCAAATACAGAAATTTGGATAAGAATTACTTGATAACAATTGCTTAAATGTTATGGTGTAGACTTGGAAGGCAGAAAGATGAAAATTACTCTTATCGGTAATTGGATTTTCCCTTAGCATCCACAACGGCACTTCCTGGAGGGTACCCGCCTCATCAGGGACAGGAAAACAATGAAGATCAATGTATAAAAGCCCCCTCCCCTTTACCAGTTAATAGCCTAGATTCCCTAGAACTTCAAGTAGATGCATAATTTAATAAGGTTAAGTCATAAAACAATACAAATGAAAGGGTCAACTGCCCAACACAAAATAAATGTAAAAAAAAATATAAAAAAATAATAAATGGGTAGGAATTTCCTGTGCCGTTGTGGGCTAAGGGAAAATCCAATTACCGGTAAGAGTAATTTTCATCTTTTCCCCACGCCTCCACAATGGCACTTCCTGGAGGAATAACAAAGAATCCACTCAGGGGGGGACCACAGCAGATAAAACTTTTCTGCCAAAAGATAGGTCTCTATTGGATAGAACATCAAGTTTATAATGTTTGTAAAAAGTAGAAGGGGTCGCCCCAAGTCACTACTCTGCAGATATCTTTAAGCGAGGCAGAGGCCCCTTCTGCCCAAGAGGCAACTATAGCTAGTGTAGAATGGGCCTTTAGTCCCGACGGGGGAGTCATCTCTTTTCCAATGTAACATAGAGATATACAGGACTTGCTAGCTGCTCTACCCCGGTTAGTGCCCAATAATTGATTTGTCATTCTGAAGTCCTTTGTAATATCCAGATGTTGAAAAACACATCTTCTCACATCAAGGTTACTGAATCTCTTTTCTTCAGAAGAAGAAGCCTGAGGACAGAAGGAAGGAAGAGAAATTTCTTGACTGCAATGAAATTTAGATACCACTTTGGGAAGAAATTCAGGAGAATGTCTTAAAACAATTCTATCTTCCAGTATTGTAAGGTATGGGGCTGAATCGAAAAAGCCTGAATCTCCCCGACTATTCTAGCTGTTGTAGTTGCTAGTTAAAATACAGTTTTAAAAGGTCAATAGTCTCATAGATAAATCTGGAATGGGTTCAAAAGGGAGAATCCGAGAGGATGGAAAGAACTAGATTTAAATCCCAAATTGGAACGGAGGATCTTAATCTTGGGTGTAATCTACTAGCACCCTGAAAAACCTTCCATTCTGATCTGATTCATCCAGTTTTTCACCCATAAAAGCACTTAATGCTGATACCTGTACCTTTAAGATGCTTATTCTAAGACCTTGGTCTAGTCCTGATTGGAGAAAATGAAGGAGTTTAAGCATGCATGGGATAGGCATACGCCATAAGGCCATCCTTCCTATAAGATAGGGCCAGGGGCTATTCACAGTATTCAGTATATTGGGCAGACTAGATTGGCCAAATGGTCCTTATCTGCCAACACATTCTATGTTTCTATGTCCTTTTGGGCCAGTATGGGGTTATTAATATTAATTGGGATTTTTCTTCTACCACTTTTGTCGGGACTTTTGGTATTAGAGAGAAGGGAAGGAAGGCGTACAGGAGCCCCTTCTGCCATTTGTGTGCTAAAACATCCACTTGCAGCGGTCTGTCTTTGTAAGAAAAGGGAATAAAACTTGCTGACTTTCTTGTTTTAACTTGAAGCAAAGAAGTCGATTAACGGTGTCCCCCATCTTGCTGACATCTGGTCGAATAGGTTTAAAGTATAACTGTGGTATATATTTTTTTGGGAGTATTGGATTGTGGTGATTAATATCACCTTGGTGGCCCTATTTCAACTTTTCACTGTGTATTCAATTACCCCTTAATTCCACATTTTTATTCCCTGTACTGCCTATTTTTACCTGTGCTTAAAATAGGGTTGCTAGGCATGGTCTGTCTATCTAGACGGAGCACGCAGCGTGCAGGGTCACATTACTGACAACCAGGGACTGTAAGTAAATGATTAAAGCCAGGTCCTCCCCAGCAGCTGATAACAGTGCCTGGGCTATATGCACTTCTCCCTGTCCCTGCGCTTGGCAGACGCTCCTTCACTCAGCAGACTTGGAGAATGCAGAGTTGGTGCAGCGCAGACCAGGGAAGGGAGATCTGCCATCTGCTCAGTGTATAAATGAAAGCAACATGTGGTAAGAGGACCACTTTGTGCTGCAGGAGATTAACCCTTTAGGGGGAATAGTGAAATTGCAGTTTTATGCAGACTGGTTGCTAAGGGCTGAATCTTATTAAATATGGGGTAAGTCAGTCTAATAGTAACTGATTCTGGAATATCATGTTATTAGTAACTACATATAGGAAGATTGAAATTAGGGTCTAAGTGTGACAGTTATCCTTTAAGCTCCATTCTCCTTGTCTCAGTTTTTCTCTGCTCAAGAAGTCCACTAGATGATTTTCTTTCTCCTTTATATGGACCGCCGTCAGAGATTTTAGGTTTGCTTCGGCCCAAACAAATATTTTTTGCATCTGTCATGACTATTTGCTCCGACTGCCGCAATTCCACACCTCTGGAAAGGTTCTTTTCTTTGATCCCCCAGGTAAGAGAGCGCTTTACATGGAAAGGAATCTCCAGCCTCTTGTTTAAAGATATTTGTCTTCGATCCCAGGACCGTAACCGGAAGGACTGAACCACTCTTGAGTGAGCCTGGGCCCATTTCACTGATGATATTGTGGAAGTCATTACTCCTAGAATCATCATGATCTTTCTTATAGAGGTCTTGTGTAATCTTTGAAACCTTGCTATTCTTCGGACCAGGTCTTCCCGTTTTTCCTCCAGAAGAAAGGAGGACATTAGATGAGAATCTAGGAGTACCCCTAGGAATACTTGCCGATAATCTGGAACAAGGTCTGACTTTTTCATATTGATTATCCAACCTAAATATGACAAGGTTTTGACTACGGTCTGTAACTGCAAGAGAAGGGATTCTGTTGTCGGGGCTGTTATTAACAAGTCGTCCAGGTATAGAATCAAGAGTATCTCTGACCGATGGAAGAAGCTTGACATTTCTGCAATAATCTTTGTAAATACTCTTGGGGCAGAGAATAGGCCGAAGGGAAGAACCTGGAATTGGAAATGATTCATTCTCCCCTGAATCCAGACTACCATTCTCAAACATTTCTGGTAATGTTGATGGATTGGAACGTTGTAATAAGCATCAGATAGATCTATTTTTGCCATTACCCAGTCTTTGGATATTAGGTTGATTGTGAACATGACTGTTTCCATTTTGAACTTCTTGTATGCTATAAATTTGTTCAGATTCTTCAGATTTATTATCAATCTGAATGACTGGTCTGAATTCTTTTAATCTCCCCCGTCTAGACTTCTGGCATCATTGTGTGGTACTTGGACGGGAGGACTTATCCGAGAAGAGGAATCCTCTATTCTTGTTTTTCGATGATTGCCATGAGGATCCCTGATTTTTCTTTTTCTGATCATATGCAGGACGTCTTTGGGCACGAAAATTACGTCTTTGATGGAAGAATCTCGATTTAGTAGGGAAACCCTTCTTCCTATCGGAGGCCTTCTCTAGGATATTGTCTAGTGTCTTCCCAAATAAGCGATCCCCTTCACAAGGGATAGCACAAAGTCAAATTTTTTGATGCCGCATCTCCATTCCATGATCTTAACCAAATTGCCCTATGGGAGGCATTTGATAAAGCTGCGGTTTTTGCTGAAAATTTCACAACATCTGTGGAAGTGTCAGTCAGGAAGTTGGAAGCTTGTTTTAGGATCGGGATGAAGGCTATAATGTCCTCTCTTGGGAGTGCCCGACTGAATATACTCTTCCAATTGAGTGAGCCATAATGACAGAGTTCTTGCTGTATAAGTAGCTGATATTCCTGGATGTAATGAAGCCTGTGTGAGGGCACAAGGTGCTATAATAGATGATAGATACGTGTCACCGAGGTGCCTGGCCTCAGTGAAATGAACCGGTAATGTTTCATCAGTAACCCTAGGTTGCTAGAGGTAGTTTAGCTGCTAGCTACAGCTGATCCGGGCTGGGTTTCATTGGAGTAGTCAAAGAGCAGGGTGGGATGACTACTCCCACGTATCCAGGCCAGGTGTTGGCTGGCCTATTTAAGCCAGGAATCCCAGGAGAGCTGGGGGTGTGGTTCCTAGTCTGGAAGTGTAACCCACTGGGAGTAAAGCTGTGTGGTGTGTTGCTGTGGATAAGCCTGCCGTGGTCTAATCTTTCTCCCCCTCTCCAGCAGGTGGTGGAACTCTGGAAACTACAGAGGACTGTGAGTTAGACCATTTCATATGAACTGTGTTTCCTTGTGTTTACCCGCTGAAGTAAGTGAGCATTTGTTAAAGCTGTGTTTGGACAAAATAAAAGACTATTGTTTAAATGACACCTTAAGTCACCTGAAGTCACTGTTTGAGCTGATCCCCACAAGCCATAGAAGATTCCCAGGACTTCTTGAATAGGGATTCACACTTCTTGTCCATAGAATCCTTAAGGACTCTGAAGTCTTAATGCAGATCTTTTCAGCCACTGGAATCTTCTTCAGCAAAGGGATAATTCCTCTTGAACATTCTAGATGCTGCCTTTCTCTTTTCTGGATCCTTCCATTCGTTCAAGATTAAATTTCTAATGTTAGAGTGAACCGGGAAGACTCGCTTCTTTTTCTCCCCTAGTCCTAAGAACATTTGATCTTGGACGGTCAAAGGTTCTTTTGACTCATCCACATTTATTGTTGCCCTGTTGTTTTTAAATAAGCTTTCAGTCTCCTCAATAAAACATAAGGGGCGACCTGAGGAGTCCTCACATCCACTAGACTCCGTATCTGAAGAAGTCTCTTGTTCATCCAGCTCGGAAATCTGTTCCTTAGTCACAGAAGGAAACGCTCTAGAAGTGGATGGTTTGGGAGAGACTACCGCTAGTCTTGTGTCGATAGCTGCTCCAATCTCTTCCTTAATTAAGGATCTCAGGCTATCTACAATAGATGGAGATTCTTCGGATACCACTCTATTTATACATGATTAGCAAAGAGATTTTTTAGTGGTCGAGAATAATGTCTTTTTGCATATTTGACATTTTTTCTTCTGTGACGGTTCTCCGGATGATCTTAGACTCTAACTCCCCTAAAATAAAAATATGGGATGGAGAGTCAAAATTTGGGTAGGTGGGCATATGTATATATGTATGTATCTGCCCCTTCATTGATATATGTAGGTATGTATGTATATGGGCCCCCTTATATGGCCAATAGGGATATATATTCCCTGTATGGCCGTGTATATGTTCCCTCTTGTGTAGATAGATATATATATATATATATATATATATATGAGGATTGAGGATGTGTGTATGCAGTGCATACATCATATGTATATATAAGTGTGTCTGTGTATATGTGTGTGTATATATATATATATATATATATATATAGGCCTATAACTGCCCATGTATGCCCCAGGTTTATAATGAGTATATGTGTATATAGATGCGCCCCAAGTATCTATATACATATAGATACTTAAATGCGGCCAATTTTATGCCTCCAGGTGGCTGGTGACTACAAAGGCTAAGGGATCAATAGATCTGAGGCCTTTTGTTGAGTTTCTCCAGCTTACTATGCTCTCTCCCACCAGGTGTTTATGACATGGGTGTGTGTGTAATGCCATGGTGTCTTGGTACAGATTCTGAGCCTCAGGAGGCCAGTCAGTTATCTGCTGCAGTCTGAGTGCATGCATTCCGTCACACGCACATGATTAGGTCATATCCCTGCTCCTTGGATGGAGGGGTGTGGGAGGGGGAGTGAGAGTGACTTATATAATCAATCCAAGACAAAGGGAAGGGCCCTTGGAACTGGACTACAGACAGAGACACATGGGAGAGAGCAGCTTCATGAACTCCTGAAGGGCTAAGTATACCCCAGCAGTAGCCCCTTCACTGCTGCCCTGATTAACCTCTACCTGTCTAGCCCCTACCTACCCCTCACATACCCCCTATATCCCCAACAATAGTAACCCCTTCCCTGCCACCAACCAATCCCTATCCCTGCAGGCCCTGTCCTGCTGACCTCCTGCAGGATTAACCTCAGAACTCTTGAGGCAGCCCCAGTTACCCCTGTAGCTGCCCTGCAATCCTTAACCCCTTCACTGCTGCCCTGCCTATGTGTTAACCCTTTTTTTTCTCCCATAGGGATAGTTTAGAGCCAGGTTGGGTGGGCTGCTAATGTATGTGTGTGTGTACTGTATAGTTAGTTTGTGCGTGGAACTTGGGATTGTGTACTGTAGTTTAGTACTGTATATTTAGTGCTGTATTGTTAGTGCTTTGCGTACGCTGTGTACTGTAGGTTAATAAATACTGTGTGTTATTTGTACCTACTGTGTAACATGTTGTTATTACCGGTAGCTAGCTCAGTTAGGCGCTTGCAGCAAGCTTAGTGATTAGCGTAAGGCAAGGTCAAAGTAGCGGGTTATTAATATAAAGGTATAAATAGGCGGAGTCATCACTAG